>NC_090814.1:14181228-14343728 GCF_000390325.3 Nicotiana tomentosiformis
GTTCAAGTCTTCTTTGTATTCCTTCGTGATATTATTCATTGATGATATCTCGGTTTACTCTCGTGGTAGAGAGGAGCATGAGCAGCGCCTACGGATTGTACTTCAGACTTTGAGGGATCATTAGCTATATGTCAAGTTTTTGAAGTGTGAGTTCTGGTTAGACTCAATTGACTTTTTGGGTCATTTTATGTATTTTGAGGGTATCAAGGTGGATCAGAAGAAGATAGAGGCAGTTTAGAATTGGCCTACACCGGCTTCAACTACAGAGATTCGGAGCTTCTTGGGTTTGGCGAGCTACTATCGCCGGTTCGTGAAGGGGTTTTCATTTATCTCAGTCCCATTAACCAAGTTGAATCAGAAGGGTGCTCTTTTCAGATGGTCCGATGAGTGTGAGGAGAGCTTTTAGAAGCTCAAGACCGGCTTGAGTACATCCCTAGTATTGGTATTTCCTATAAGTTCGGGGTCTTACATCGTGTATTGTGATGCATCGTGTATTAGGCTTGGCGCGATATTGATGCAGGATGGTAGGGTGCTTGCCTACGTATTCGTCAGTTGAAGGTCCATGAGAAGAACTACCATGTACACAATTTGGAGTTAGCAGCCATTGTTCACGCGCTAAAGATTTGGAGGCACTATCTATACGGGGTGCCATATGAGGTCTATACCGGCCATCGGAGTTTACAACATCTATTCAAGAAAAATGATCTTCATTTGAGGCAATGGAGATAGTTAGAGTTATTAAAAGACTATGATATCACTATATTATATCATTCGGGGAAGGACAATGTAGTGATCGGTGCCTTAGATAGGAAGGTTGACATCATGGGTAGCTTGGAATTTATACCAGCAGTGGAGAGACCATTGGCCATGGATGTTCAGGTCTTGGCTAATAGTTTCGTGAGGTTGGATATTTCGGAACCTAGTAGGGTTCTTGCTTGTCTTGTGGAACAATCAACTTTGTCAGAGCATATCAAGACTCTCCAGTTTGATGATCCTCACTTGTTGGTGTTGAAAGACACGGTGCAGCGGGGTGGTGCTAGAAGGTTGTGATTGGGGATGATAGTGTTATGATGTCATGACCCAAATTCTCATATAGGTCGTGATGGCACCCAACGTCGCTGCTAGGCAAGCCAACGGTGAACTAGTCATGTATTTGTTCTTTTTTTTAAAATAATTTTAAAGTAGTTAATTTTTATTTATTAAGTAGATGAGAAATGGGAAAATATAGTAAAGTAAAGCGTAAACTAATCAAAGAGCAAATACAATGAAATAAATACTCAAAACCTTAAGGTGACTACTAGAATGTTTCCAAAACTCGGTGTCACAAGTGTATGAGCAACTAGTAGAATATACAAAGCACCTATGCTACTATCTGAAATAAGATAGATAGAAAGTAAATACAAAAGAGTGACTGCAGGTGCTGCAGAACGGACTCAGAGAACAGCTCACCACTATGCCTTGGGATAATGGGGGTGCGCGCATGAATGACTGCCAGATGCATCAGCCTCAGATCCTGCACGATTAGTGCAGAAATATAGCGTGAGTACATAAACAACATGTACCCTGTAAGTATCCAATCTAACCTCGAAAAAGTAGTGACAAGGGGTCGACATCGACACTTACTATGGGCCAATAAATAAAATACAAAAATTCCAAATAGGCATGGAATACATCAATAATAATAACACAATAACAAACAGTAAATGAATAATTCTTTAACTAAAAGTCAATTTAAAATCTCCACTGACACATGCTAACTTCAGCAATTACGGGCCATCAAGTAAATTATAATTTCTCAAGTCATAAAAATAATATCAAGTATAATCGGACTCCGAGCAGTATCACGCATGATTTATGCCGAGATTATACGACCCGATCCAGAATCATGTGTACACTTCAAAAGAATTATATTTGTATGTGAGATTTGAAAGTTCTATTAATAAAATAAAAGGCTCTAAGCGTTTGAATTTTTTTTTATGAATTGTCTTACACTCTTACTTAGTTACTTAATGACTTGAAATTATATTAAATAAATTATAACTCTATTGTAAATTTATAATTACTAGAATATTTCATTACAAGTCTTTTGTTTTAATATTTTATAATTTTTTACTTAATTTTCTAATTTTTGTTTAATTTTCAAGTTTATTAAATAAGTTAAAAAACTAGTTGTTGCAAACTTTAAAAACTTAGTCATTGTCAAAAGAATAACTGTTGCCAAACTCAATGCTTAAATATTTTTTTTTTAAAACGACACTTAAGGCCTGCGAACCCGTCCCGTCCCGTCCCATCCCGTTTGTTAGCGGGACGGGATGGGCCTACTGTTTCGTCCCGTTTGTCCCGTCCCGTTTCGTCCCGTCCCGTCCCGTTGGACAGCCATACGTTTAATATATTATGATCATTGTATTTATTAAACCAAATAAAGGCCACGTGAGCCACAACTTACATTCTCCCACTTGGCACACGTTCTTAAATGTTTAATAAATAATCATCATGTGCACAATTGATATTAAATCCAACATCATTAGTCATTATTAAGCAATAAACTAATATAATTCATAGTGGTTATACATTTTTTTATTCGACATAATCCTTTTTATGTACTATGATATTAGTCTATCACCCAATACAATATTTAAAAATACGTAATTGGTCCAACAATTATGATTAGAATATCTTTATCTAAGCCATATCCTGTTACCGTTATTCTCAACGTAATGTATACAAGAGAAAATTAAACAGGAAATAACAGAAACATACACATAAATGAGCTCAAATTGTCAATTGTATAAACATAATAAAGTCTTTACATAAATTCATACATTGCTATCAATAATGCCCATTCTTTCAACATGTTCTACAAATATTTTGGGTGGTAATCCTTTCGTCAAAAGATTAACAATCATAAGTTTGATGTTAATATGTTCAATTGACACTTTATGTTTCTCGACTTCTTCTTTAACAACAAAGTATTTCACTTCCATATGCTTAGCACCCTTCGAATAGTTATCGTTCTTAGAGAAGAAAACTACTGCGGAATTATCACAATAAATTTTTGGCGGCCTGGCAATATTGTCGACTAGTCCAAGTCCTGAAATAAAGTTTCGCATCCAATTAGCATGAACTGCAGCATCAAAGCATGCTACATATTCAGCTTCCATGATGGAAGCAACTATTACAGACTGCTTCACACTTTTTCATTATATTTCTCCTCCGGCTAATATGAACAAATAACCAAAAGTAAATTTTCTTGTATCTAAACAACCAGCATAATCTGAATATGAATATCGAATCACGTCAAGATGATCAGATCTTCTATAAGTGAGCATATAATCCTTCGTTCCTTACAAGTATCGCAACATTTTCTTTGCAGCCCTCCAGTGGTCCATTCCTGGATTACTTTGATATCTCCCCAGCATTCCAACAACAAAACTAATGTCTGGCCTTATACATGTCTGGGCATACATTAAGTTCCCAACTATAGATACATAAGGAATATCTTTCATTTGCATACGCTCCAATTTATTCATTGGACATTGATAGAGACTAAATTTATCTCGTTTCTGAATTGGAATGGGACTTGATGAGCATTTTTTCATTCTAAATCTCTCTAACAGTTTATTAATATAGGCTTTCTGAGACAACCCTAATAATCATTGTGATCTATTTCGGAATATTTCTATTCCGATCATATAGAATGCCTCCACCATATCTTTCATTTCAAAGTTGTTAGAAAGAAATTTCTTGGTGTCATGCATCATACCACGATCATTAGTAGCAAGAAAGATGTCATCAACATACGAGAGTAACATAATAAACTTATTCCCACTGACCTTCATATATATACATCGATCAACAGTGTTTTTCTTAAATCCAAAGGTGACAATAATTTCGTTAAATTTAAGATACCACTGCCGGGAAGCTTGTTTAAGTCCATTTATTAATTTCTTAAGTTTACACGCTATGTGTTTCTTTCCTTTAATGGTAAACCCCTCTGGTTGATCCATATAAAATTCTTCCTCTAAATTTCCATTCAAAAATATGATTTTCACATCCATTTGATGTAACTCTAAGTCATAATGAGCCACTAAAGCCATTATAATTCTGAGTGAGTCCTTTCTAGAGACAGGTGAAAATGTCTCTTTATAATCAATGCCATCTTTTTGAGTAAAACTTTTGACAATAAGTCTGGCCTTGTGACGTTCGATGTTGCCATTTGAGTTGCGTTTGGTCTTAAAGACCAAGTTACACCCAACTCTTTTGCAACCTTCTGGTAATTCAACAAGGTCCCAAACGTTATACTATTCCATAGACTTCAACTCATCTTTCATTGCATCTAACCATTTATCAGAATTATTACTTTTAATGGCTTGTAAAAATAAAACTGGATCATTATGAATTCCAAAGTTAATTTCTGACTCATGTAGATAAACTAAATAATCATCTGAAATAGCATATCTCTTTTGCCTTTGAGACATTCCTAATGCTACTTTTTGTGGTTCATCTACTGTAGGTTCATTATTTACAATTGTATTGTTAGTAGTAGGATCATTTATTTGTTGTTCTTGCTGATTGTTAGGTTGTACAACAACTTCAGGAACAACAAGTTTAGAAGAAGTGCCGGGTAGAGAAATTTGCACACTGACTTCTTTAATTTTCACATTATGTGGTTCTTCACTCCCACTAATTTTATCATTCTCAATTAACCTAGCATTTCCAGTTTCAACTATTCTCGTACTATGATTATGATAGTAAAATCTACCCTTTTGATTTTTCTGGATAACCAATGCAGAAATCACTGATTGTTCTTGAATCCAATTTCTTTTCTTGTGGATTATAAATTCTTATTTCACGCAGGTACCTCAAACTAAGTTTTCTACCAGTTCAAAGTTCAAAAGGAGTCTTTGGGACTGTCTTTACTAGGAACCTTATTTAGCAAGTAAATGTCAGTCCTTAATGTATACATCCACAATGAGATGGGTAAAGATAAATTACTTAACATACTCCTAACAATACCCATTAATGTATGATTACGCCTTTCTGCAACACTATTTTGTTGTGGTGTGCCAGGCATTGTGTATTGAGCACATGTCACATTTTTCAAGAAATTTAGCAAAAGGACCAGGGTGTTATCGTGTTTCGTCATATCTTCCATAATACTCACCACCTCTGTCTAACCTGATTATTTTTACTTTTCTATCTAGTTGTCTTTCAACCTCATTAATAAATACCTCTAAGGCATTCACTGCTTGAAATTTTTCATGTAACAAATAAATATATCCATAATTTGAAAATCGTCAAATAAAGGTGATAAAGTATCTTTCTTTATTGAAATAAGTGACATCAAAAGGACCACATATATCAGTGTGTATAATTCAAGAAGTTGTGTTCTCCTTGTGGCTCCTTTCTTTGTGTGTTTTGTTTGTTTTTCTTTAATACAATCCACACAAATATTAAGGTCCGTAAAATCCAAAGCTAGAAGAATTTCATTCTTAACTAATATTTCTAGTCTTTCTTTGGATATGTAATGTCACGACCCAAAATCCTAACCTGTCGTAATGACGCCTATCTCAGTACTAGGCAAGCCGACAACGTCAATAACCCACATTTTTCTTTTAAGTTTGAAAACATAATAATTTGAATTTAATAAAAGACCTCACAATTTCAGATATAAATACACTCTCAAAACCCGGTGTCACTGGGTACATGAGCATCTATACATTACAAGTCTGGAAAATACGGTCCATAATAGCATGAGACCAAATACAGTAAATAAGGAGATAGGGAAGGAGAGACAAAGTCTGCGAAGCACAACAGCTACCTCTGAATCTCCGAAAAATCAACTGTGTAAAAGAATCAACACCCATTGAGTCTGGGATCACCTGGATCTGCACACGAAGTGCAGGGTGTAGTATGAGTACAACCAACTCAGTAAGTAACAATAATAAATAAAGAACTGAAAGTAGTGACGAGCTTCACGGCTAAGTCCAAATATAGTAATTTCCAACATAAATGGGTAGGCATATTCTCAAGTTCAACATTTAAAATTTCACAGTAATTTTATATCAACTTCGATTGAAACAGAAGATAATGTCTTTTAGAAATTTTTCCAAAACAGTGATATATGACAACTGAAATGCAGAAATAATGAAATCAATGCATCCTCTCAGAGTAACAGTCACTCAGTTCTCCCATTCACTCCAACCTCACAGTCACTCATTCCTCACAGTCACTCATTCCTCACAATCACTCAGCACTCGGTACTCGGCACTAGCACTCGCACTCAGTAGGTACCTGCGCTCACTGGGGGTGTGTATAGACTCTGGAGGGGCTCCTTCAGCCCAAGCTCTATAACAAGTCAATCATGACATAAATCAATGAAACATGCTGCGGCGTGCAACCCGATCCCATAAATATCCTCATAATTAGCCCCTCGGCCTCACTCAGTCATCAACTTATCCAGTCTCCCGGGCTCTTAGAAATCATGATAAGCAGCCCAACAATAATGAATAAGAGAGACTGAGGTAAAAATGTGCAAATAAAATCGTGACTAAGTGCAAAACAATAATTTAGCAGATAATTCCACAAGTACACAACCTTTGTGGATCCCAACAGTATAATCATATGATTTAAACATGATTTACATACCAATTTTTCTAATACGTGAAAAAACGTACGGATATCAACAGATTATTTAACTACACAGTTTCATAAAATTGACCAAGTCACAATTCTGATAGTGCACGCCCACACGCCTGTCACCTAGCATATGCGTCACCTCAAAACCAATCACATATCATATAATCCGGGGTTTCATACCCTCAGGACCAAATTTAGAACTGTTACTTGCCTCAAACCGTGTAATTCTTTATTCTGCTATGCCCTTGCCTCGCGAATTGGCCTCCAAACGCCTCGAATCTAGCCACATATAATCTGATTCAGTCATTAAAAATTATTGGCATTAATTCCATAAAAAAATACTAATTTTCCAACAAAATCTGAAATTTAACTCAAAAATCGTCCATGGGGCCCACGTCTCGGAATCCGACAAAAGTTACAAACGACCATTCAACCACGAGTCCAACCATACAAATTTTACCAAATTCTGACATCAACTCGACCCTCAAATCTTCAGTTATAGTCTTTGAAGATTTCTACCATTTTCAACTCAATCTTTACCCATTTGAACTCAACAATCTTTCCACAAACCTTATTGGTATGTGTATGTATAAATAATACTCTTACACCTAAGAATCATACTCCCAATCAACCATCTTTATCCAAACTCGAAATTGAAGACTAGGGTTTGAAATTCTTACCTCTTTGAAGCCCTAGCAAGATCCTTGTGAAATATTCAAACCTTGAACAAGAATTGATGGACAATTGACTAGGTCTTCACTTTATTTCTCTAAGATGCTCTCACCTCTCTCTAAAATATCAGATGAAACCATCTAAAAATGACCCCCATTAGTGTTTTATAAGAATGGGGCCGGGTTTATAAAACCAAAAAAATGAAGGACCGAAACACATATGACCGCATAATGCTCCTGCGGCCCGCATAATGGGTCGCAAAAAGGCCACTAGGAACTGGGCATTTTCTGTCTGGGTGTGCGGTCACTATGTGGTCGTATAATGCACCGCAAAACAGTTCTGTGGTCGCATAATCGACCGCAGACTTACACTCAACCTACCTAGCTTCTGATTCACTTTGCGACCGCATAGTGGGCCGCAGAAATGACCTTTTTCGGCAAAATAATTCCTTTACTCATCGGCGCATTGTTCAACCCAAAAAGTCCGAGCCGCGGCGAAAAATTTCTATAACCTTTGAACTAATTAATCTACCTCGGCACCACAAAACCTTTTCAACTTAAGTTCTAAACCTTGGAACTAAGTGTTCTACATTATTCCAAAACCTTATCGAACCTGAACCAATTAACCCCGGTAAGTTAAATAATAACCGTAAGCACAATTTGAGCAGTAAATGGAGAGACGGGGTTGTACTACTCGAAACGACCGACCGTGTTGTTACATGTAACCTATACGTTTATGCCACAAGTAAGCAAAATGTTCATTCACCAAACTACGTTTGGTTCCCAACATTATGATGTAGAGTTAAGAGAGTTTCGGTAAATAGATTATCAAGATTCAATTTGTATAAACCATCACAAATAATACAAGAACCAATAAGATGATTAAGCTTAAACAAACTAAAACATCCATTGCCAAAATTTAAAAATGTCTAGCTTTATCCAACTTAGACAAAGAAATTAAATTTCTTGAAAGAGAAGGTACATCAAAAGTTTCAAATAAGTCTACTGACGGCCAATATCTAGGATTAAACAATAAGTCCCGATAGCTTCAACTGGAGCCTTCACTCTATTTTTCGTGTACACAAATTTTTCATTCCGATTTATGGTCTGATTTGTAAGGAATCCCTGCATCATTTTAGAAATATTAACAGTAGAACCAGAGTTAATCCACCAAGTATTATAAGGAACTTCAGTTAAATTTGATTTGAGACACGTAAAAGCACAAGGCTTATCTTTCTTCTCGAACCATGCCTTACGTTTTAGGCAATCTTTCTGAAAGTGCCCAGGTTTTCCATAGAAACAACACTTATCATTCTTGTGTTCCTTCTTACGTACTTGAAAAGAGGAATCACTGACATTATATTGCCTCTGTTTAACTTTTTCATGTTTCTTCCTTTCTTTCTAGCTTATTGGTGGCCTACAAGGTTAATGGAGTGAGTTCCTTGATTCTTCAGCCTTGTTTCCTCTTGAACCAACATTTCGTGCAATTCATGCACGTTCCATTTGTCTTTCATTGTGTTGTAGTTCATTTGGAAAGGACTACACTTAGATGGTAATGAGTTAATGATGAATTGAACAAGAAAATTCTCATCTACTTCCATTCCCAAAGACCTAAGTCTTGCTGCTATATTTGTCATTTCAATAACATGCTCATGCATGGTACGCGAACTATCAAATTTCATGGTGGTTAAAGTATCCATTAGTGTCCCAGCAAAAGACTAATCAGTTGTTTGGGAGCAATCTTCCACAAGTTTTAGAAGTTCTTTAGCACTTTCAGTTTTGGAAAGAGTAGTCTTAATGTTGCCCGCAATAATTATTCGCATAAACATTGGGCTCAGCCTGTTAGACCAGTCCCGGTGCTTAAAATAGGACGTTTCTTCAGTAGTGCTAGTTTCAAAAATAACAATTGGCTTCTCAGTATAAATTAAAGTGCAACATCAAGATCTAAAACTCCGAAATGAAATTTGATTTGTTCGCACCAATTTGATAATATGCTCATTTGTTAATGCTTTGAATTATACATTTGAATATACTATTAGATTCAGAATGTGGTTTATGTACTGTTAAATGTATAATGATGTCCTCCTTTGGGCGAATTATCAAAATACTACTTTGGATATATGTGAATATAATTAATGGCGCATCTAAATTATCGACTTAATGTTCGATGATTATAAGAACAAACAATCAACCTTTGGACGATCCATAAATGTCTTATAATCAAGAACTTCAACTTACCCATAAATTTATATTGATTATAAGAATCACAAATTATGGGTAATTGAATATAAGTTTTATTATTTTGGAATTAATTATTCATAAGGATTCGATCACTTTAGTGATTAATGAATTATACTTATATAATTCCAAAGAAAATCAAGGTCGTATTAGATGCGTTAATGGCCGTGAACTTGTAAACAATGATTAATAAATTACTATCAATATATATATATATATATATATATATATATATATATATATATATATATATATATATATATATATATATATATATATATATACTGGAATCAAGACTTTGTTAACAATACTGTAGTTTCATGACATCAAAATATTGTGTGTGATATTTCAATCATCAGTGCATACGGTTATGTCAGAAGGACCATTGATCACGCCCAACTATGCCTTATAAAAAGGATTAAGCGGTCGTTGCAAATATAATCTGGTTTACAAGTCCGGAATCGAATCCCAGAGAGAAGTAAGGCTTAGCTACAGTTGTTCAATATTGCTAAGAAACACAAATCCAAACAATTTCCTAATTATAGAGTTTATAATATTTATTTCTAACTAATTAACTAACAACTATTATAAAGCAGTAAAATTATCAACGAACAATGATGAAATTTGAGACAAGACTAAGGAGGTCTAGAGTTATGATGTCCCCAATTATCGGAATCCTTCCCGCTATGCCTTCTATAATTTCGCCTAAGTATTTTCTACCGATTGTGAGTATTTAAGGTGTCATAATTCTCTTCCGAGCAACTACCACAATTTACTATACATATTCTTTCGAACTACGCTAGCTGGCACTAGTTTACTGCTCACTAAGATCGCACCAAGGTTTCGTTATTTCTAATCCCACCTTTAAACCCTTCGTATTGATTCCTCACATACGTCAGGAGAGATGTTATTCAACAACTACCTAAATATGTACCCTTTTCCAAGCAATACATACTGAATAGGCACAGTCAATTGATGACCATTCAATCAACAACAATAAACACGTAGTTGAACAAGTAGAGAAATCCAACGACTCAATTATATAGAAACATAACAAGAATTTATCCTACAAAAGGTTCTATCAAAACTCTAGATAATAAATTAGCTATTCATAATAGTATGCAAAACTACAATACTAGAATTCATAACCAATAATGGAAATAGGAAGAAGGAAATGAAAAACTCGTAGAAGAATTATCCGCCTTACTCCTAGTGTGTTCTTGCCCTCTTAGGTCAAATCCTCCATAAAAAAATGGTGTTTAATGACTATTTATATGTGTAAGGAAAAGACCTAGACGAAATAACCAAGTCCAAAACCAAATAGAATACAAAATAGGCTTTAAAAATCCGGAACACCCTCGCTACAGACCTCGCCTCGCGACCTCTATAGCGCACTCCACCTCGCTGCAAGTTGTGCCTCGCAAGCTGTATGGTGCGCTTGGTTTCGCGGTAACCCTCGCGTCGCACGCTAAAACGCGAGCTATGAATCTCGCGTTGCACGCTCTAACGCGAGCAAGATTGCTCGCTACGCCTGATGCTGCTTTGCTTTTGAGTTGCTTCAGTCTTCATTCTGTTGCTCATCTTTCTCTTTCACGTTTTTGTCTTCTTTTTCCTAGTTTTCAATTCTTTACATTGTTCTTTCTTTTTTTGTCTTCTTTTTGATTTGTCTATTTAATCCTTACATATCCGCTAATCAAATAATCATCACTCCATTCTTGTAGTGTAAAGAATACACATAAAATCTCTATTTTGTTTCCAATTTTGTCTTCAACGTACTTACACATAAAATAGACTCAAATAAGCACAAATATAGTATAGTTTAACATTAAATCCCCAAAATATAAGGTAAGTAATGCACTAAAAATATATAATTATAGCCAAACATTACTACCCCACACTTAAACGTTACTCGTCCTCGAGCAATTAAACTACACTTTATATAGATACAACCTTTTAAAACAATTCTCCTAACTCATCACACCAAGAATCTTTAAAATATACTAAGCACAAGAGTGTAACATCTTCACCTCAAGATTTGACTCACAAGTACCATGCATTATTCACAACTCACTCACTTACTCTATCATAGAGGTCAATGACATTACCTTTCCTTCATGAATCAAGTGCCCTCACACAACAAAAGAGATTAGTTCCACACACAATAAAATTTAAGAATAATTAGGAACTCAAGATAAAAAGAATTTACTCACTCTCAGAAATAACATTCATATGCCACAAAAGATGCACCATAGGCTTGCCCGTAGTGTACTACTCTACTAATTGAGCTCATTCAGTCTAGGATCAAGTAGGACTTTAATTGGTTGTAATGTAGATTGCGGGTCGGGTAGGATACATTTGGATATAAGAGTGTCTACACCTCCCTAAGCACTTTAATACATACACATTAATATTTAAACCTCACACTTATGTCAAACCATAACTCCACCTTCACATCAATGTATATTAACTCCATACTTCTTTAAGCACAATTACATCAAGAGTCACCACTCACCACTATCAAGGAACATTTTTTCACAGCAATACAACTATTTTTTTTCCTTTCTTTCTTTTTCAATTCAAGTGGTTTTTATTTTTTTTTAAAACAGTGCATCTTTCTCCTTATTTTATTAGTTTCACTCAAAAGCTAAACCAATCACCCCACACTTTAACTTTTACAAAGTTCATAACAACACAGGTGCTCATGAGAGGTGAAAAAAGTTCAAATAGATGGTTAATTCAAACAAATGGGTAAGGCTTGTAATGTAGTTGCCAAAGAAATAGGATTACAGGCTCAAAGGGGTTAACTACGATACATAACAATTAGGCGGGTAAACTATATATATCTTTCTCAACAAAGAAACGCCTATATCACTTCCAAGACTGAACAACGCTACTATTTCGCTTTGCAAATACACGGGGCAAGTTCTAGACATCAAATGTAATGCACAGAATAACACACAAATCTCACACACACATGGCATATAATTCACTCAGGATTGAACTCATCAAGACACTCTAGTCAAAGCAGTTAAGCAAAGTTAAGATCATACGATTTAAGGTACTTATACAAGAGTTAAAAACTGAGCCTAAGTTTCACAACCAAAGTACTCACTATTCTCAAGGCATAACAAAATCAAGAGATATTGCTTCAATTCAATTCATCTCACAGTGGCTCCTACTCCAAAAAAAATTAACTACACCTGATTCAAATAAAACCCTTGGAAAAGAATTGCGGCACAAAGAAAAACCAAGGGAAAATTACTACACTACCTACAACGAAAATCTTTTTGTCCTTTTTATTTAGACTTAAATCCCTCAATAAAATTGTCTAGGCGATCCATCGTCGGGAAAAGTCCAATTTTTCTACTTTTTATTTTATTTTTTCTTAGAAGCTACTAACATACTACACAACTACGAAAATAAAAATAAGAAGTTAACATTTTTCTAACATACTACTACTAATTATCTAGAGAATTCTCCCACCCCACACTTAAAAGAGTGCAATGTTCCCAATGCACAAATAAAGCAAAACAATAACGAGGGTGGACAAAAAACTCCCTGAAAGGCCAAAGGCCGATGCAATAGCAGCTCACGGGTACTCAGATTTCTCCCAAGCATGATCATTTGTGTGGGCACCCAACACTTAGTTCTCACCATTGAACTCACTTTTGCACTCTTCCAATGGCTTTGCCTCATATGCTTATAATCCTACAAAACAAAAACAAACACTACAACAATAATAAGATAAATAATAATAATAATAATAATAATAATAATAATAATAATAATAATAATAATAATAATAATAATAATAATAATAATAATAATAATAATAATAATAATAAAAATAGTAAAGATGGGTTGCCTCCCAACAAGCGTCTGATTTAATATCACGGCATGACGAATACAACATTACAATGGGTTGCCTCCCATGAAGCGCCTAATTTAACGTCGCGGCATGACGCAGGTAATCGAACTTAAGGCTCGCCCAACATTTTTGGCTCTTGCAAATGAGTAACCGATACTACTTTCGTCTCATCCATGACCAAGTAATGTTTTAACCTGTGACTATTGACTCTAAACTTGCGAGAGCCATCTTCTAATGCAATCTCTATAGCTCCGGTGGGATGAATCTCTAGCACACGGAAGGGTCCTGACCATTTTAACTTCAACTTGCCCGGAAACAACCTCAATCTTGAATTGAATAATAATACCACATCTCCCGGTTTAAAATTTTGCTCAAGAATATTTTTGTCAATCACCAGTTTCATTCTTTATTTATATAACCTTGTACTCTCAAAAGCATGGTAACGGAACTCGTCAAGTTCATGCAGCTCTGTGACTCTACTAGTTCCAGTGGCCTCCAAGTCCAGATTTAATTGTCGTAACGCTCAGAAGGCTCTATGCTCTAACTCCACCGATAAGTGACATGCCTTTCCAAATACCAATTTATACGGTGACATATCAATCGGAGTTTTTAATGCAGTGCGGTAAGCCCATAGCGCATAATCCAACTTTCTCGCCCAATTAGTCCTAGTAGCATTTACAGTTTTTGTCAAAATATTCTTGATTTCTCTGTTTGACACCTCCACTTGCCCACTTGTTTGTGGGTGATACGGAGTAGAAACTTTATGGCGAACACCATATTTCTCCAACAACTTTGCAAAGACTCGGTTGCAGAAGTGGGTTCCTCCATCACTGATGATCGCTCTTGGAGTACCAAATCGGGTGAAGATATTTTTTCTCAGGAAACCAATAACCGCCTTCGCATCATTTGTTGGAAGTACCACGTCTTCTACCCATTTCGAGACATAGTCCAGCGCTACAAGTATGTACTTGTTATTATATGAGCTGACAAATGGTCCCATAAAATCGATTCCCCATACATCGAATAATTCCACCTCTTGCATTAGGTTAATGGGCATCTCATGTCGACGGGAAATATTCCCCGTCCTTTGGCACTCATCACAACTTTTCACCCAGAAGTGTGCATCTTTAAACAACATCAGCCAATAAAAACCTGACTCCAACACTTTAGCCGTTGTCCTTACTCCTCCAAAATGACCTCTATATGGTGAAGGATGACATGCGTGCAAAACAGAAGATTGGTCTATCTCGGGAATGCATCTCTGGATCATGTTATCAAGACAAATCCTAAACAAATATGGTTCATCCCAGAAATACATGTGACAATCATGAAAGAACTTTTTCTTTTGCACAGAAGACAAGTCATAGGGAGCAATACCGCTTGCCAGGTAATTTGCAATATCTGCATACCATGGTGTAGCTTCAAGGCTCGTGGCTAAAGGTTGTTCATCTGGGAAAGTCTCCATGATCTCTTCCACCTCAACTTTCTTTTCCGCTCCTTCAAGCCTGGATAAATGATCAGCAACTTGGTTTTCTGTTCCCTTTCGGTCACGGATTTCTAAGTCAAACTCTTGTAGCAGTAGAACCCATCGAATTAGGCGCGGCTTTGACTCCTTTTTCTCCATTAGGTACCTGAGGGCAGCATGGTCAATATAAACAATTACCTTCGAGCCTATCAGGTATGGCCTGAATTTATCAAATGTGAACACTACAGCTAGCATCTCTTTTTCTGTCACTGTGTAATTCAGTTGGGCATCGCTCAAGGTTCTACTTACATAGTAGATCGGATGCATGACATTATACTCCTGCTACCCAAGAATTTCTCTCACAGCATAGTCGCTTGCATCACACATCAGCTCGAAAGATTGCCCCCAGTCGGGGGACACTATGATTGGTGCAGTCACCAGTTTCTTCTTCAACTCCTCAAACTCTACCCTTCAGTCATCAGAAAACACAAAAGGGTGATCTTTTTCAAGCATTTTACACAAGGGGTTAGCAATTTTGGAGAAATCTTTTATAAACCGTCTGTAGAAACCGGCGTGGCCAAGAAAACTTCTTATTGCTTTGACGGAAGTGGGTGGTGGTAACTTTTCTATCACATCAACCTTTGCAAGATCTACCTCAATGCCCTTACACTAGGTGCCCCAAGACTATACCTTCTTGTACCATGAAATGGCACTTTTTCCAGTTGAGCACCAGATTAGTCTCCACATATCTTTTCAACACTCTTTTCAGATTCTTAAGGCAGTCACCGAACGAGTCTCCCACCACTGAGAAATCATCCATGAAGACTTCCATTATGTCTTCTACCATATCTGTGAAGATGGCCATCATGCACCTTTGAAATATGGCGGGTGCATTACATAGGCCGAACGGCATTCTCCAGAAAGCGTTGACGCCATATGGACAGGTGAATGACATTTTCTCTCTATCTTCTGGGGCAATAGAGATCTGACTATATCCCGAGTATCCATCCAGAAAGAAGAAGTGGGACCTTCCAGCCAATCTATCTAACATCTGATCAATGAACGGCAGGGGAAAACGGTCTTTTCAGGTGGCCTTGTTCAATCTTCTGTAGTCCATACATATTCGCAATCCCGTGACTGTTCTTGTTGAGATCAGCTCGTTGTTCTCATTTTCACTACAGTCATTCCACCTTTATTTGGCACACATTGAACTAGGCTAACTCAGTTGCTGTCGGAGATAGGGAAAATGATTCCCGCATCTAACCTCCTTTTTCACGACTTCTTTCATGTTGGGATTCAGCCTTCTTTGATGTTCTCTGGAAGGTTTGTGCACATCTTCCAGTAAAATCTTATGCATACAGAAGGTCGGGTTGATGCCTTTAATGTCTGCAATGGTCCAACCAATTGCAGTTTTGCACTCTATTAATACCTGTAAAAGTTATTCTGCCTGCACATCTAACAAACCAGATGAGATAATAACATGTAAAGTTGAGTTAGGTCCCAAGAAAGCATACCTGGGGTGAGGTGGTAGCGGTTTCAGTTCCAACTGTGGTGGCTTTTCGATCGATGGCTTAGCTGGAGGAATCTTTATTTCTTCTATGTGCAAAGACTCAAATTCGAGTTCTCTTTTTCAGAACCCTTGTCCTTCAACAGCCAGCACCTACTCTGCCAAGTCCTCTCCATTTACTTCTTCTAAGTTCATGAGACAGGCTGCTAGGGGGTCTTTAGCGTTCAGAGCCTCATCTTCCTCCTCCAAAGTTACATCCACAACTTCTATCAGAGAGCAGTTAGCAAATTCACTTGGTCTCCGCATAGACTTGTGCACATTGAACGTTATCTCTTCATCGTTCAGTCTCATTTTTAGCTCTCCGATTTCACAATCAATTAGAGCCCTCACTGTGGCCAAGAATGGTCATCCCAAAATTATGGTAATCTCCTCGTCAACCCGGCAGTCCAGAATGATAAAATCTACTGGAAACACAAACTTTCCAACCTGTACTAGTACATCATCAAGGATACCTGATGGCCTCTTCCCTGTCCAGTCGGCTAGTTGTAGTAACATGGATGTGGGTCTTGCTCTTCCAATGCCTAACCTTTTATAGATAGCCAAGGGCATCAAGTTTATGCTTCCCCCAAATCACACAATGATTTAGCAAAAATGTAGCTACCTATTGTGCATGGGATTGTGAAACTCCCTAGGTCTGACAACTTCTCACCTATGGGTCTCGTCACAATTGCACTATAGGTCTGGGTTAGTATAACAGTGGCCAAGTCTTGGAAGTCGAACTTGCAAGACATCAAATACTTCATCATTTTGGCATACACAGACATCTCCCTCAAGGCGTCAATTAGTGGAATGTTCACCTGGATTTGCTTCAACATCTCCATGAATTTCTTATACTACTCATCTTTCTGATATTTGGCCAATCTATGTGGGAATGGTGCTGGAGGTCCCTTCCTTCCTGTGATTTGAGTTTGATCATGCTCGGGCACTACTTCTACTGTAGTTTCTTGCACTACCTCAGTCTCCTTTACAACCTCTTTTTCTTTGCTTGTGCTCTCTTGTGCATGTTGTATTGTTACCTCAGTTAACCCTGTTGAATCATCTAACTCAATGGGTACTGGCACAAGTGTTTCAGTTGGTCGGCTTTCGCGAACAATTTCTTGCTCTAGATCTAGATCTCTACCATTTCTTAGACTCATCGCCATAAGCTACTTCGGGCCCTGCTCTTTTGGATTGACATGGGTATCTGCAGGTAACGTCCCTTAGGGACGATTATTCAGAGCCATCGATATCTGCCCTAGTTGAATCTTAATACCTTTGATAGTTGAGTCGTGTGATACTACCTTTTCTTGCATCTGGTGGACCTTTTCTTCCATTTTCCTACTGGCCCCAATGAGTTGTTGCATCATTCCTTTAATTTCAAACAACTCGTCATCTTGTCGCACTATCTATTGTTGTTGAGGCTATTGATAAGTTGGCTGCTGATTTTGCTGGTTGTATCCCTGTTGCCATTGGTAAGGCACAACTTGACCATGCGGTCGCATAGCCCCAGGACTTTTGTTATTATTGTACTGTTGTTGTGCTGGTCTATATTGCTAATTCTGATGCCCCCAATTCTGACCACCTTGCTTCTGTCCTCCATAGTTGGCCACATAGTTCATATTTTTTTGATAGTTCTGGTTGTCACTTTCAGTACTCCACGAGTATACATATGTTAATGCATGGTGTACATAAGCCCTCATTAGTCGCGTCAACTATGTGTACTTGCTTTTGGCCTGATTCATCAATCTTTTTGGTGAAGATACTCATTTGCGTCATCAAAGTGGCCATATTCTCGGCTATGGAGTTGTTTGGATCCAAAGCTACTCAGTGAACGATATGAGTAATTGTAAAGTCTATTGTCATCCATTTTGAGTTTTGAGCCATTTTATCAAGTAAGATCTTGCATTCTCTGAATGATTTGCTCAAAAATGCTCCACTTGTTGAAGCATCAACATTGGCCTTCAAGTTGTCTACCAATCCCATGTAGAACCTTTGCCACAACATCTAATCTTAAATGCCACGATGTGGACACTTAACCAGCATACTTTTGAACCTCTCCCACATTTCTTGTAGTGTTTCAGTTGGTTTCTGCCTGAAGCTCAGTATCTCATCAACTTGTTTGGCAGTCTTATTGGGTGGGTAGAACTTGTTCAAAAATTGCTTGACTAATTCCTCCTAAGTAGTGATGGAGTATATGGGGACTGAATTGATCCAAGTCTGAGCCTCTCCCGTCACTGAGAATGGAAACAACAACAACCTTATTGCTTTCGGTGTCACATTTGGTTGCCTTTGCGTGACACATATCGACAGGAAATTGTAGATGTGCAATATTTGGTTCATGACCAAAAACTAATTGTGACTGAGAATATTTATTATAATGTGTTGGAGGATCTTCAATGTAAGACCCTGAGAACAGTCCCTTGTTCTGCAACAAATGTAGCATGTTGTTTGTGATTTGAAATGATTCTGCTTGTATCTGAGGGACTGCAATTGCGGTTGCCAGATTTTCCGCGGTAGGTTGTGCCCAACTATACAAGGCTGCTTCTGGCACAAGAGACGCCACACCCTGATTGTTCGGGTCATTCGCATTATTTCTGTTGTTTGGGTTTTCTATTACGTCATTCATGTCTAGTTCGATTCGTTCTGCTCAGGATCTGATAATGCTTCGAACAATTCACCAGTTCTTAAGGAGTTTCTAGGCATGCACCTGTAACACCCAAGACTACAAACGTTAGAATTTCAATGTATTTAGTTTAAAATTAAGAAAATTGACTACAGTAAGAATTCTAGCCTTCTTTTAGCTGCAATTAATAACACCGTTAATTTCCCGACAATGACGCAAAAATTTGATCACGCCCAACTATTCCTTATAAAAAGGACTAAACGGTCATTGCAAATATAATCCAGTTTACAAGTCCGGAATCGAATCCCAGAGAGAAGTAAGGCTTAGCTACAGTTGTTCAATATTGCTAAGAAATACAAGTCCAAATAATTTCCTAATTATAGAGTTTATAATATTTATTTCTAACTAATTAACTAACAACTATTATAAAGCAGTAAAATTATCAACGAACAATGATGAAATTTGAGACCAGACTAAGGAGGTCTAGAGTTATGATGTCCCCAATTGTCGGAATCCTTCCCGCTATGCCTTCTATAATTTCGCCTAAGTATTTTCTACTAATCGTGAGTACTTAAGGTGTCATAATTCTCTTCCGAGCAACTACCACAATTTACTAGACATATTCTTTCGAACTACGCTAGTTGGCACTAGTTTACTGCTCACTAAGATCGCACCAAGGTTTCGTTATTCCTAATCCCACCTTTAAACCCTTTGTATTGATTCCTCACATATGTCAGGAGTGATGTTGTTCAACAACTACCTAAATATGTACCCTTTTCCAAGCAATACATACTAAATAGGCACAGTCAATTGATGACCATTCAATCAACAATAATAAACACGCAGTTGAACAAGTAGAGAAATCTAATGACTCAATTATATAGAAACATAATAAGAATTTATCCTACAAAAGGTTCTATCAAAACTCTAGATAACAAATTAGCTATTCATAATAGTATGCAAAACTACAATCCTAGAATTCATAACCAATAATGGAAATAGGAAGAAGGAAGTGAAAAACTCATAGAAGAATTCCCCACCTTGCTCCTAGTGTGTTCTTTCCTCCTTAGGTCAAATTCCCTCTAAAATAAATGGTGTTTAATGACTATTTATATGTGTAGGGAAAAGACCTAGACGAAATAACCAAGTCCAAAATCAAATAGGATACAAAATAGGCTTTAAAAATTCGGAACACCCTCGCTACAGGCCTCGCCTTGCGACCTCTATAGCGCGCTCCACCTCGCTGCAGGTTGTGCCTCGCAAGCTCTGTGGCGCGCTTGGTCTCGCGGTAACCCTCGCGTCGCATGCTCAAACGCGAGCTATGAATCTCGCGTCGGACGTGTAGACATATAAAATTCATAAAATTAAATTCATAACTTAATTTGGACTATATTTTAAATTTAAGATATATTAGTCCAAATAAATTTATTGGGCTAATATAATTGGATTCATTATATAAGTCCGATATAGATGGACTTAAAAAATTAGTCCAAGTTCATTGGGCTACAAGCGATGAGCCCACTCTAATAAGCTCAAGATGCCATCTTCCTAGAGGCCCAATTTGGTGCCACGTGTCAAATAACGTGGCACGTCAAGTCAAACGGAGGAGCCAATGAGGTCATGCCATGTGTCAAAATGACAAAGCATGCCAAGCCAAATTAAAAGGCCAGTGAAACCTCTCCACATGTGCAAATAACATGTTCTGGCCAATCAAATACGACTTTGTCACACTTCAATTTAATTGGTCGGAAAAAGTTCATTATTATCATAACTCTTCTCTCTCCCACAACTATAAATAGGGGTCTTCATAACCCAGAAAGGGGACCAGAAGTTATAACAAGAAGCAAGAAAGAGCTCATGGATCAAACGCTGCAAATTCCTCCACAAGTTTCAAGCTTCGAACAAATCAAGTTCAAGTTCAAGCAATCAAGCTCAAGCTCAAGAACGAAGAACAAATCAAGATTCAAGGAGTATGAGTTCAAATCAAAGTCCGTGCTAGTTGAATTCAAGATCATCGTTCGTGACAACAAATATAGGTTCAAGATCAAGCTCAAAGACCCTTGAATTTATACTGGAAAAGTAGAATCAGAGGAATTATAGAGATTGTAACACTCAAATTACTCGAAATCAAATATTACGATTGTTACAATATTTTTCGGTCTTTACTTTATTTTATCGACGCAATTTATTGTCTACAAATTCTGGCACGCCCAGTGGGATAATCTCTACCTCTCATATCTTCTTTTCAAAGTTAAATAACAAGATCTAACGATTCGACCATGGAAGAACAACTTGCAAATTTGACCAAAGTACTTGAGAAGTTGACCAAGTATATGGAGGATCGAGATACTTGCCTCAAAATGTTAGCAAGTGAGATCGATAGATTAGTAGAAGCAAAATCAATTCAAGAACATGTGGAGCTTTTCGAAGATAAAGAAGAGGGAGAATCCTCTGCAAGGCGAATGGTCGTGGTTAAAGAGATCCAAGTTTTTTCAAAAGGCCTAATTCATGTTGATCAATTGAAGGACTTCATCATGGGGACAATTGAAGATAAAATTGATCCTCCGATTAAATCTTCCCTCGTATATGAAAATTCATTCATACAACGGATTGATAACTTGAAGATGCCTACTGGATATCAACCTCCAAAGCTTCAACAATTTGATGGAAAAGGAAATCCCACGCAACATGTTGCGCATTTCATCGAGACATGCAATAACGCTGGGACTTATGGTGATTATCTTGTCAAGCAGTTTGTTCGTTCTCTCAAAGGTAATGCATTCAATTGGTACACAGATCTCGAACCTAGTTTTATCGATAGTTGGGAACAGTTGGAGCAAGAGTTTTTCAATCGTTTCTATAGCACAAGACACATTGTAACCATGCTCGAACTTACAAACACTCATCAAGGAAATGATGAGCTAGTTATTGACTTCATCAACCGTTGGAGTGCTTAAGCCTCAACTGCAAAGTTCACCTTAACAAAACTTCTGGCATCAAAATGTGCATTCAAGGCATGCATTGGAGTCTGCGCTATATCTTACAAGCCATAAAGCCCAAAACATTTAAAGAACTAGCAACTCTTGCACATGATATGGAATTGAGTAGGGCTACACGTGGATATCAAAGGTTTCCTGGCTTTGAGCCTCTTGATGAAATAGAAACAGACGATGCTGAGAATGGGGGAAAGTATTCTTCCGAAGATGAAACTGAAGAGTCCATGCATGTTGCAATGCTCCTTGACGCATGAGCCTAAACTGCAAGTCATAACGCTTATTAACGCATGAGCCTAAACTGCAAGTTATAATACTCCTCAACGCACGAGCATAAATTGCAAGTTATAATTCTTCTTGGTACATGAGTATATATTGTTTATCATGAAACTCCCCAATTTTGAACTAAATCTTTAAGGCGTAAAGCTATTCGAATTCGAGCAAAGTGTTCAAGTTGTAAAGCTCTTCAAATTTTGGGAAAGTGTTCAAGTTGCAAAGCTCTTCAAATACGAGCAAAGACTCATGTCGAAAACTCTTCAAAATCGAGCAAGGACTTCAAATCGCAAAGGTTTTCAAATTCGAGACAAATTTCAAGATGTAAAGCTCTTCAAATTCGGCAAAGTCTTCAAGTTGTAAAGCTCTTCAAATTCGAGCAAAGTATTCAAGTTTCAAAGCTCTTCAAATTCGAGCAAAATATTCAAGTTATAAAGCTTTTCAAATTTGAGGAAAGTGTTCAAGTCGCAAAGCTCTTCAAATATGAGCAAAGACTGATGTCGAAAGCTCTTCAAAGTCGAGCGAGGACTTCAAATTCGAGACAAACTTCAAGATGTAAAGCTCTTCAAATTCGAGCAAAGTGTTCAAGTTGCAAAGCTCTTTAAATTCGAGCAAAACTTTCAAGTTGAAAAGCTCCTCAAAATACAAACTTAAATTGCAAGTCGCTACGCTCCTTAATGCAAGATCATAAACTACATGTTACTCCTGGCCCACAAGAGTTGAAAACCTCGAAAGAGGCGTCCTAGACAAAAGTTAGGAAATATAAAAAAAAATATACGCTAGGTTGTAAACCTCGAAAGAGGCAACCTAAGGAATAGTTAGGATATAAAATAAATTCACTTATTCTGAACTACGACATGACTTGATCCTCTTCACTGAGGTACGTAGGCAGCTTAGAGTTTCTTTCTAAGTTCAGCCACATAAGTTTAAAAGATACATATTTCCCCAATTGTTGTCTGAGTAAAGTATGAAGGAATATAAAATCAAGCTAAAACACCATTCTTCTGTTGAACTTTGAATCTCATTTGATTTAAAGGGGGCAACCCCCCCCCCCTTCCCCCCATGGTAAATTGTTATCTTCAATGAGAGGAGTTTAGGAGGATGCCAAGTATTTTCATTGATGTCTGGGGATTAGCTATGTCTTCATGTTCGCCAAACATTCAAGTTTGTTGGTCTTCAAGTCCATCATCCTTCAAGTTAAAGTCTGCAAGTCTGCGAGTCTTTAAGTTGAAGTATTTAAGCCCTCCAAGTCTTCAAGTCTGTCGGTCTTCAAGTTGAAGTCCTCAAATTCGCTAGTCTTCCAGTTGAATTATTTAAGTCCTCCAAATCTTCTAGGTGAATTGTTCAAGGCTGCTAATTTTTCAAGTTGAATTTTAAAAGTCCATCACTCTTCGAGTTGTAGTGTCAAAGTCCGCCGAATCTTCAAGTCTGTCAAATCTTTAAGTTTGTCGATTTTCAAATTGAAGTCTGAAAAGTCCGCCAACTCTTCAAAGTTCGTCAAGTGTTCAAGTCGAAGCCGTCAAGTCCACCAAGCCTTCAAGTTGAAGCTTTCTAATTTTTCACTCTTAAGGTGGGCAGTTAGTCCCTTGGCACCTTAAGTTGGCCTCTTCGCGGGTTTGTCCGTAAAAGTAATTATATTTTTTCAATCTTAAGGTGGACATTTAAGTCCCTTTACACCTTAAGTTGGTCTCATCACGGATTTGATCCTTCTATATGGTGTTGAGGATTTGTCCTTCATAGGCTGCCCTGCATTTGTCCTTCTATATGTTGTTGCAGGTTGATCATTCTATATGTTGTTGAAAATTTGTTCTTCTATATGTTGTCTAATTGTGTCCTTGTATGTGCCTAAACCTTAGTGCCCCAAGATTAACTCTCTGATTTTTGGGCGGGGATGAGTATCCATCTCTTCACACTCTAAGATCACCTTCATCATGTGTGAAGCTTGTCCTCCTCTTTTTGGCCTACACAAAAACAAAATGAAGAATGAAAAGGACAATGAAAAATACACACAAAAAAAATTACCTTGGGATTGCCTCGTACTCGTGAAGACACGAAGCCAAAGCAACTTGTAGATGCTACAATTCAATACTTAATAAACACATGGGCATGGGGTTTATATAGATCTCCTATGCAGCTGATTGGGAGGTGAGATTTCGATGTGGGATCGCCGAAATCAAGTAACCAAAAGAATTTGGAATTGCTAAGGCAACAAAAATAGTTGTGTTGGACATGGACTCGAAGTGTAGTTTTCAATATCAAATATTCATAGTTTCTGTTCTAAAGAGATTTGGAGAATGATGGTATAGCAATACATGTCGTTTGGGATTGAACTACGTGGCAAACTCATCTCACGGCTGATTAACTTGCATATTCTATAGATTGAGTTGAATTTTCGATTCTCGCTTCTCATGTACTGGACTTATACTACACATAAAACAGTAATGATTCTCAATTAAGTAAGATTTATTTTACCAAAGTCAAAATGGAATATTAGAGAGCAATTACAATGTTCAACGTGACTAAAAATTAGAACTTTGGTGTTTCAAGCTTTGGAGTTATCATTATTACTTTTAAGGAAGATTGGCCAAGTTTTACGTGAAAAGAAAAAGAAAAGGATGTTGCTTCATAATACTTCAAGCCTAATCTTAAAGCTTATACCTTGACAAGTCTTGAAGTAGGGGCCATTTGTAGATATATAAAATTCGTAAAATTAAATTCATAACTTAATTTGGACTATATTTAAATTTAAGATATATTAGTCCAAATAAATTTATTGGATTAATTATATAAGTCTGATATAGATGGACTTAAAAAATTAGTCCAAGTTCATTGGGCTACAAGCGATGAGCCCACTCTATTAAGCCCAAGATGTCATCTTCCTAGAAGCCTAATTTTGTACCACGAGTCAAATGACGTGGCACGCCAAGTCAAACGGAGGAGCCAATGAGGTCATGCCATGTGTCAAAATGACAAAGCATGCCAAGCCAAATTAAAAGGCCAATGAAACCGCCCCACGTGTGCAAATGACATGTTCTGGCCAATCAAATACGACTTTGTCACACTTCAATTTAATTGGTCGGAAAAAGTTCGTTATTATCATAACTCTTCTCTCTCCCACAACTATAAATAGGGGTCTTCATAACCCAGAAAGGGGACCAGAAGTTATAACAAGAAGCAAGAAAGAGCTCGTGGATCAAACGCTGCAAATTCCTCCACAAGTTTCAAGCTTCGAACAAATCAAGTTCAAGTTCAAGCAATCAAGCTCAAGCTCAAGAACGAAGAACAAATCAAGATTCAAGGAATACGAGTTCAAATCAAAGTTCGTGCTAGTTAAATTCAAGATCATCGTTCGTGACAACAAATATAGGTTCAAGATCAAGCTCAAAGACCCTTGAATTTATACTGGAAAAGTAGAATCAGAGGAATCATAGAGATACTAACACTCAAATTACTCGAAATCAAATATTACGATTGTTACAATATTTTTCGGTCTTTACTTTATTTTATCGACGCAATTTATTGTCTGCAGGACGCTCTAACGCGGGCAAGATTGCTCGCTACGCCTGATGCTGCTTTGCTTTTGAGTTGCTTCAGTTTTCATTCTGTTGCTCATCCTTCCCTTTCACGTTTTTGTCTTTTTTTTCTTAGTTTTCAATTCTTTGCATTGTTCTTTCTTTTTTTTGTCTTCTTTTTTATTTGTCTCTTTAATCCTTACATATCCACTAATCACATAATTATCACTTTATTTTTGTAGCGTATAGAATACACATAAAATCTCTACTTTGTTTCAAATTTTGTTTTTAACGTACTTATACATAAAATAGGTTCAAATACGCACAAATATAGTATAGTTTAACATTAAAGCCGCAAATGTAAGGTAAGTAATACACTAAAAGGATTAATTTCACTGATGGTCATTGAACTATCTTTCAATTTTACTAAAGTCATTTAACTATTTTTTGTCATTTAAAAGTAACTAAACTTTATCATTGTCACTTAAAAGTCATTTTGCCTCAAACCCCTACCATAAATATGACATGGCATTAAATTTTATGATAAAAATCCAAAAATAAATGCCACAAACATAGTTATTTTCTAACATAGATTATTTTAATATAGAATAATTATGAATAACTCGGATGGTGCATACAAACAAAATAAGAATTTTCTAGCATAAATTATTTTAGTATAGAATAATTATGAATGACTCGGATGGGGCATACAAACAAAATAAGAATTTTCTAGCATAGATTATTTTAGTATAGAATAATTATGAATGTGTTGTGACAGAAAAGACAAAACTTTGTAGTATAGGATAATCATTTTAAACTAATGTAGAATTAATATTTTTTTTATCGAAACTCATTTGGATTATGGATCAAATCACATTAAAGGATAAATGGATTTAAAATGGGTATGACCCATATTAGCTTATGTGGCATTTATTTTTGAATTTTTATCATAAAATTTAATGCCATGTCATGTTTATGGTAGGGGTTTGAGGCAAAATGACTTTTAAGTGACAATAATAAAGTTTAGTTACTTTTAAGTGACAAAAAATAGTTAAATGACTTTAGTGAAATTGAAAGATAGTTCAATGACCAACAGCGAAATTAACCATACACTAAAAATATGTAATTATAACCAAACATCAACCATTATCAAGAAATTAAGCCACATAATAAACTAATGTCCTTGAACCTTTGATCTGAAAGTTTTAACATGAAAAAGATGCCAGAAGATCTAAGGCAATTACTCTACTGCCATAAACATAATCAAGTAATGAACTTTTCTTTTTTTTAATATTTTATTGGAGATTGTTCATGAATATTTACTTGACCATAAAATTTCAAAACAGTAAACTCATGTATTCTGTATCGGTGCCGTCAACTTTTGATTATATCCTTTTTCTCTCAACCCAGACACCTTAATCTGGTATCTAAATTAGGATATTTATTAAACCAAATAAAGGCAACGTGGGCCACAACTTACAAAATCAGGACATTTTATTGAATTTAAACCTTCAAAAATAAAAAGTTATTTCACTTTCGTCTGCACTCCTCCCAACTGGATGTATCAGTCTATGAACAAGACAGACTAATCGCCCAGCCAATTGAACAAGTCTGTAATCCCAATTACAACCATACTAGGTTGTTGTCCAGCAACAGAACTCATGTTTTTCTCCGGGAGCTCTTCATTTTGCATGTTACCATGAATTCCAGCTCATTGGGGGTGTTTGTGGTGCGGTTTGTCTCGATTTTTGCTTCAAACCAACTAATAGCCTGTTTGGCCAAGCTTCTCTAAGCAAAAACAAAAGTATTTTTTTTTCAAAGTTGAAGTGTTTGGCCAAGTTTTTAGAGGCAAAAAAGTACTTTTGAGTAGAAGCATAAGTAGTTTTGAAAAAACAGAAAAAAAATAGCTTAGAAATACTTTTTTGAAAAACACTTTTGAGAAAAAAAATACTTGGAAGCAGTTTTTAAAAGCTCGGTCAAACACTAATTGATGCTCAGAAGTGCTGTTTCAAATAAATTAGTCAAACACAAAATGATTTTTTACTTTTCAAAAACACACTTAGAAAAAAAAAAAAACTTATTTTTACAGCTTGGCCAAACTGGCTATAAGCCGCCGGTCATTTTAATATTAAAACCAAAACTGAACTAGTATAAAATTGATTGACATTGATATATAGGCAAAATGATTTACCAGCTACTGAGGTGGTGTTTGAGCTGCAAAATATGGCGCCTCCGCGGCTGAGGCAATCCTTGGGGTTTTGCTCCCGAAGCTTGAGCCGCGAATTCATAAAGCACGACACAGTTTTACAATCAAATAGGAAATTGCCTTCAATTTTCTTTTACTTGTTTGACCTGCAGTGAAGGTTCTTCGGTTGGATTCGGACTCTATTCATAGTTTTTGGCAATATTTGTTGTTTTGTTTTGTCGATGCTTTTTGGCAACATTTCTAGTTTTGGGAAGGGCAATAGTTCATTTTGTTATCATATAGTACTTCAAAGTAGACTTAATGCCATAAATATAATGGGGGATGAGATGCTAATATTGGAGCTAATCGGAGAAGCATCTTCATAATCAGGTTGAGATCCGGAGTCAGGTCACCAAACTTCGAGCCCTAAGGACCGATCAATGCCGATCTCGATATTATTATCGAGCTCGAGTCCCAATCGAACTATGATGCAAATCGAAATTATCGAGCTTATGAGGCAGAGACCGACCAACACTGACCCCGTATCAATACGTGGATCCGGGCCAGAATCGAGCTCGAGTCGAGATCGAGAGCTCGAGTCAAGATCGAGCTTATAGACAAGAGCCGTTGCAATCCCACTAGAGGAAAGAATCCTGGCAGGAATTATAAAAAAACTGATTTATCATGAGTCTCCCACTATGTATATTTAAATATATCTAAAATAGAATCCCTCCACTATAAAGGGTATGGTTATTATTTCTGTAAGGACATGTTTTTGCATATTTGGTAACTGAGATATCACACATTTCATATTGAAGAACTATCCTTTCTAGCTTGATATCTTTCATCCTCACAGTCAAATATTAGATATTCTTATTTATCCATACGATTTATGTTGAGTTATACCACATATCCTTAGAACTACGTACAAATTTAACTCTATTCATTTTTCGGATAAACAGTTTGGCGCCCACCGTGGGGCTAAGGATAGCAGTGATTATTTGGTATGAATCTGTAAACACACCTTCTTACACTTGTTGTTGAAAGTGTCTTTGATTTCGAATTAGCAACAACGAGCTCCCAATTAATGGCCCTACCTATCGATAACGAAGTTGGCCTTCAAGGAGAAAACAACAACCTGACAACCAGGGCCGAAAGGCCACTTGTCGATAATAATGGGGCCCGAGTCGAAGTACCAGTAGACGTTAATTCGCATGTGTCTATTGAGGAAAACCAACGTTCTGAGCCTGAAAATAGCATTCATGGTGGTACTCAATCTGCACCTCGAGACACCCATAACTTTGAGGAAAACAGAATCAGTTTGCGTATGATTTTCGAAATGTTGCAAGCTCAACAGGTAGTGATAGCTCAACTGCAGAGTCAAACACAGGTACCGAGCAGACCAAAGCCCAGTCCACCCCGAGAAATCACCCGCACAACAGAGCCAGTTGTAGCAAGGTCAAACGAGCAAGAATCAGGGACTAATCCCGAAGTTGTTAAG
The DNA here is from genome assembly GCF_000390325.3 of Nicotiana tomentosiformis. NCBI lineage: Eukaryota > Viridiplantae > Streptophyta > Magnoliopsida > Solanales > Solanaceae > Nicotiana > Nicotiana tomentosiformis. Next base: position 14,210,743 of record NC_090814.1, read on the forward strand.
ATGTTCGAAGAACTGACAAAACGGATCGAAGAAAACAACAAAAAGGTGAAAACGTACAACTCCAGGGTTGATCAGATCTCGGCGGCACCCCCGATATTGAAAGGCTTAGATTCCAAAAATTTCGTACAGAAGCCTTTTTCCCCGAGCGCGGCCCCTAAACCAATCCCAAAGAAGTTTCGCATGCCCAAAATTCCTAAGTATAATGGGACGATTGACCCCAACAAGCATGTCACCTCTTACACATGTGCCATTAAAGGAAACGATCTAGAAGATGATGTGATCGAATTTGTATTATTAAAAAAATTCGGTGAAACCCTGTCAAAAGGGGCAATGATATGGTATCATAATTTACCATCTAACTCTATTGATTCTTTTGCTATGCATGCAGATTGTTTCGTAAAAGCACATGCCGGGGCCATAAAGGTCGAGACACGAAAGTCAGACCTATTCAAGGTAAGACAAAAGGATAACGAGATGCTAAGAGAATTTGTATCTCATTTCCAAATGGAACGAATGGATCTACCACCAGTCACATAAGATTGGTCCGTTCAATCTTTCACTCAAGGTTTGAACGAACGAAGTTCGACGGCTTCACGGCGGTTGAAGCATAACCTGATCGAGTACCCAGCTATTACTTGGGCCGATGTGCATAATCGATATAAATCAAAAATAAGAGTCAAAGACGACCAGTTGGGTTCTGGGTCCATTATTAAAAGGGATGTCAATCGAGAACAGAGGTCGATCAGAGACCGATATCGGCCGTATAATAGAAATCCTACAAGCTAGGTGTGATAAACGGCTAAAATGATACTACTGCTAAGGTACGACCCCCCCCCCCCCTCCCCCGTTCAATGTTCGACCAAAGACGAGGATTAATGAATTCGATCAAGAACAAAGATGGATTATTCAACATGAAACCTCAGTATCCGAGGCCTCCTTACAATCAACCTCGAATACTGGGGGGCATACCATTGTCACTGAACACATGTATTCAGCGATGAATATATCAAGTTCGATACAAGAAAGTCACTTCATAAGATAGGAAAAATTGTAAGAGCTAAATGGTCAAAACGAACCATGCTCATATAGTTAGCCCGAGCCCTGACACAAAACATGGACACGTGTACAATGACTTGCAACGAAAAATTTCTTCTTTACCAATATCTTATATCCAAGAAAAATTCCTCTATTTCGAGATTTATTATGCAAACAGGCTTAAGGTAAATCAACAAGTTCAAGCAACACTCACTCAACTATAAAGCCCAAGAGCTACATCAACTTGAGTTCGAGCAACCATTCCCACTCGGGGACTATCTACTAAGCCTACGGGCTACATTACTTCGAGTTCGAATCATTCACTCGATTAAGCCTACAAGCTACTCTTATTTCGAGTTCGAGCAAATAAATACTCGATCATTAAGCCTACATGCTACATTACTTCGAGTTCGAGCAAGGCACTCACTCGAATACTAAGCCTACGGGCTACTCTTATCTTGAGTTCGAGAAATCACTCACTCAATCATTAAGCCTACGGGCTACATTACTTCGAGTTCGAGCAAGGCACTCACTCGAATACTAAGCCTACGGGCTACTCTTATCTTGAGTTCGAGAAATCATTCACTCAATCATTATGCCTACGGGCTACATTACTTCGAGTTCGAATCATTCACTCGACTACTAGGCCTACAAGCTACTTTTACCTCGAGTTCGAAACATTCACTCGACTACTAAGCCTACGGGCTATTCTTGTTCTGAGTTCGAGCAAGCACTCACTCAATCATTAAGCCTGCGGGCTACATTACTTCGAGTTCGAGCAAGGCACTTACTCAATACTAAGCCTACGGGCTACTCTTATCTTGAGTTCGAGAAATCACTCACTCAATCATTAAGCCTACGGGCTACATTACTTCGAGTTCGAGCAAGGCACTCACTCGAATACTAAGCCTACGGGCTACTCTTATCTTGAGTTCGAGAAATCACTCACTCAATCATTACGCCTACGGGCTACATTACTTCGAGTTCGAATCATTCACTCGACTACTAGGCCTACGGGCTACTTTTACCTCAAGTTCGAAACATTCACTCGACTAATTTTATTCCGAGTTCGAGCAAGCACTCACTCGACTATTACGCCTACGGGCTACATTACTTCGAGTTCGAATAATTCACTCGACTACTAAGCATACGGGCCACTTTTATTTCAAGTTCTAGCAAGCACTCACTCGACCCTGACGCCTACGGGCTATATTACTTCGAGTTCGAACCACTCGCTCAACTAATAAACCCAAGGGCTACAACATCTCGAATTTGAGCAATCACTCACTCGACTAATAAACCTACGGGCTGCATTATTTCGAGTTCAAACGAACACTCGACTATTTAAGGCTAAAGGCTATTCGAGCCCAACAAAGCAAAGGGAACTACCCACAAAGCCCGAAAGCAACGGTGATTAAAATTCAAACTATCTATATAGCTCAAAAGGCTATTTTGATTCAAAAGGAAGAAAGATTTATATTTACAAATTTTTGTACAAAGACAACTCAGTCAAAAGGAAGTTCTTTATTCAAAGATCGAAAGCGGTATCAAAAGAACGCAACAAACTACCTAAGGCCCTAAATGGCTCAATTTCATCGGAGGTCGAGTCATCGGAGTCCTCCTCAGGAAAGGCCAACCTTCGAGCGTTGTTCTCCTCCGCCCTGGCAACTTCAATCTCGGCCCCAACGTCGAAGCCCTGAGCACTGACCTCCTCGAGAACTTCTCTCCGAGCTTGCCATTTTTCATGTTCGACCATGCTCTTAGCTTTGGCTTGGTTAACCTCAACATTGATCCTGAACTGAGCCACTTTGGCATCGGCTCTTTTATTGGCCTCGATCACCTCAGATCTGGCTACTTCAAGTTCATTAGCCAAACCTGCTTTATCTGAAGTGGCCAAATCCAACCGATGCTGAAGATCTTTCATCTTCTCGATCAGCCCCGAAGCATTTTCTTTCGCAGATCGAAGTTGGGCATCAGACAACTCCAACTGAGCTTGAACGGCTTCCTTTTTCGAGGCAAGGATATCTATACTCTTTTTAAATTCTTCTGCCTCGGCCAGTAGCCCATCTACCTGTGAGTTAAGTCGTCCAATCTGCTTGATACTCTGTTAAACCTGCAGAATCGGATCGTTAGTAGTTATCTTTTTTTCATTTTCACTGTCATGGAACATTCGGAATACCTGCTCAGCCATCTCCTCGTGCTCTTCCCGAGCTGCTGTCAAATCTGCTCGAAATATTTCACTAAGGAGCTTATACGAGTCACTCTTCTCGGTGAGGCTCCGAACCTCAGCATCATGCTCCTCCCGGATTCGAAGAAAGGCCTCGTGGTGCAACACCGAAGCCACAAACAGAAGGAGAAACATTAAAATTACATGCGATTCTAAGTGTAAAAGAAGCGGTAAAGACGCCATTAGAGTTACCCGATTCAAAGCATATTGGGCCGCGTTGAAGAGACAGATGGGCCACACCCCATTCATCACTGATTGATCTTATTCGGTCACTAAGAAGAAAGGCAATCCCCATAGGGGAGAAAAAAATCGGGTATCCTCGGGTACGGAGAGCACTATCTTTCGCCTATGGTCGGGATTGACACTCGGGGCTGGGAATCGGTCCACCAGTTTGTGAACCGATGAAGGCTCAGTAGAACCCGGACACGATGCTTTTTTGGGTACCGATATTCCACCAAAACCGGTAACCTCCTCCGAGGCACCTGACTCAAGCCCCTCCAGAAAACCGTGGATATCAACCGACTCCTGAATGCCCTCATAGGACTGATCCTTCAATATGATGGCCTCTCAAATCATGGAATCCGAAATCTGAGGGGATCCGCTAATATCAACTATCCTGAACTCATCCCTTGAAATATCTTCTACTGCCCGAGAAGACCCACCCTCGATATCCCTTTCAATCATCTTAGCTCGAGAAGGGATAATCTCGGCTTCTTCTTGTTTTGGGATTATGGCCAGGATTCCCTGATTTGCTTTCGCCATATCGGAAGACTGTTGAATCACAACATTAGCCCACACACAGGCTAAATTCTCCTTTCCTTCTTCGGGCTCATCCCTTAATTGGCGGACCACTTCCGAAGGCATGACATCAGAGCCCCCCTTCGACTTTCGAGATCTCGTAGCCGGTTTCTTCTTTTTCAAGCTCGGGGAGCTCGGTACGTCTTTTCTATTCCTTTCTTTTACCTGCTTCAGGGCAGGAACTTCTTCACCACCAGATGGGGGCCTCATGACTACATCTTTCACGAGTCCTACAAAGGGGAAAAGGGGAGATTTACCAGACAAATTGATAAAGAGACAAATCGATAAAGAGATTTACCATGACTACGGGCCTCCCATCGACCCTTTGATAATTTAACCCAAGCACGCTCGGAGTACGGTCTCTGCAATACCAGACCTTCGACCAATTGTTTAAGATTCGGGATCGGTTCCGGCATCCGAGCTACGGATGTGATAAGAAAAGAGAAATGGATCAACAAAAGGAAAGGCAATCACAAAATCAAAATGGACAAAGAGAAACGTTTACTCACGGCTCATATTCCATTTCTCGGGAAATGGCAAGTCATCAGAAGGGATCAGGTCCGAGGTTTTGATTCGAACAAAACGGCCCATCCAACCCCGATCCCGAGTCTCATCTATGCTTGAGAATGGCGCTTTGGTTGCTCGGCGAGCAATCTTGATCAACCCTCCTCGATAAAGTCGGGGACTATAAAGGCGCATAAGATGATCGAGGGTGAAGATACGCCCATCGATCTTGCTCGAGAAAAATTGAAGAAGAATCACTATCCTCCAAAAGAAAGGGTGGATCTGGCCGAGGGTCACGTCGTACCTCTTACAGAAGGCAACGATGGCGGGGTCGAGAGGGCCCAACGTGAAAGGATAAGTGTAAACACTTAAGAACCCTTCGACGTGGGTAGTAATTGATTCATCGGGCGATGGGATTACTACGAGTTTATTATCCCAGTTGCATTCTTGTATGACTTTCTCGAGAACTTTCTCGCTAATTGAACACTTGTACCTCGACATCGGCTCACACCGACCCAGTACCGGAGAAGGCTTTTCAATTTTAAAATCACCTGCAGTCGAACACCCTACCAGAATGAATTCCTCAGGGCAGGGCTCTTCCACATCCTCGCCACCGGCAGGTCGAGATGAAGAAGCGGTCTCTTTTTGCGGAACAGTTTTAGACGTTTTTGCCATCTAAAATTATGTGAACGAAGAACAGGAGTATCTGGTGTTTTGAGAAGGAATTTGCAGTAAAAATCACAGATTTGCAGACGGAAAACTCAGAAAAGACGAAAAGGAACTTAGAAAATTTGGAAGATTGAAGACGTAAAAGTGATAAATGATGGAAGGAAAGGCTATTTATAGATTGAAGCAATGACGGTTCAATATCAGCGGTGGCCGACCACCGTCTGACACGCATTAAATGCCTTGGTAAACTGAACCGATGGGACAGCTATCACGTATGTTATGGTCGGGCTCGATGCAAACGTCAGCATATATCTGATCAAGCCGTTGTTAAATCATATCGTTTCTCGCCACATCCTTCCCGAGAAATGAGGGGACTATCTGTATACGGTAAAAAAACGGTTAGTCTTTCGTGCCAACTGGTCGAGATGGTAATGCATTGGGTCGGAGAAGCATCTTCATAATCAGGTTGAGATCCGAAGTCAGGTCACCAAGCTTCGAGCCCTAAAGACCGATCAATATCGAGCTCGATATCATTATCGAGCTTGAGTCCCAATCGAACTAGATGCAAAGCGAAGTTATCGAGCTTACGAGGCAGAGACCGACCAACACTGACCCCGAATCAATACGAGGATCCGGGCCAGAATCGAGCTCGAGTCAAGATCGAGCTTATAGACAAGAGCCCTTGCAATCCCACTAGAGGAGAGAATCGTGGCAGGAATTATGAAAAAACTGATTTATCATGGGTCTCCCACTGTGTATATTTAATTATATCTAAAGTAGAATCCCTCCACTATAAAGGGTATGGTTATTATTTCCGTAAGGACAGGTTTTTGCATACTTAGTAACTGAGATATCACACATTTCATATTGAAGAACTATCCTTTCTAGCTTGATATCTTTTATCCTCACAGTCAAATATTAGATATTCTTATTTATCCATACGATTTGTGTTGAGTTATACCACATATCCTTAGAACTACGTACAAATTAATTTTATTCGTTTTTCGGGTAAACAAATTGAATCGAGGTTCAGAGGAGAATTGGCTATTCCATCTTATGAATTATTCGAGACCAAAATTGAAAAATGAGAGGAATAACCAATCGATGAAAGAAGATTAAACCATTATGTTTCAATAGATGTACGAGAAACGGTCGGGGGCAACGAAGTAGGTGAAGTTGTAGATTTTGTTAGCTGTTCCAACCAGTGCAGAATGTGATTCCAAGAGCCGAGCGAGAAAGAATACCACAAAAAAAGAGTCAATAACAAGCTCCCTAACGAAACGTTTAACCGATGTTCACCATATACTTTGCGACTTATTATTTTCTTACCTTTATTATCTTGTAACCCTTTAAGGGCTCTTGAATTAAGGGAAGTACATGAAATTACAGAAAAATTGAAAGAAAGCTGGTTAAAGATGTGGCCTTCTTACCTTTATTATCTTGTACCCCTTTAAGGGCTCTTGAATTAAGGGAAGTACATGAAATTACAGAAAAATTGAAAGAAAGCTGGTTAAAGATGTGGCCTTGTTGCTAAAAATTCACCAATCACATTGCATCATTTATTTATAATTGGTATTTGATACGTAGGAGTTGAGAAATTTGCACTTATTATGAGTTTATTGTATTATTCAAACTCCAAACTTGAAACACTATTTGTATTATTCAAACTCCAAACTTGAACCACCGAATGGTGTGGTAGAATGTTTAAAATTTTCTTCACCTAAGAGCTTCAATGAGGGAGTGCTTTACCATCTTTGTGAGTCTAAATTAGTCTAATCAATGAGGTTCAGATATTAATAAATGATTAAACTGAGAAAAGAAAAAAAAAATCGAACATCAAGAATTCAAGATCAGGTAACAAGGATCATTTATGCTAAAAGTCACACAAAAACTCAGTGTTCTATCATGATTCTATTAAAAACAAAAATTTATGACCTAAGAGCTCACTTATGTACACCATGGATAAGCATATAATGTCAAGGGATGCCATGAAACCATGGAAGCAAACTAACGGAAGAATGCAACTTAGCAAACTAACTGAATATCCTGTAGAAGACGACGTTAAACGTCCAAATTTTCATGTATAATTTTTCCCGATCTTAAATCCAGCTGGCGCATGATTTTAAATTCAGTAAATAATTGGCCGGACCCACCTTTCTCCACTTAAACACCAGGTTTCTTGTATGCGGCAGGGGTTGAATGTGTGACCTGCACCAAACCCACACCGCGCTCTGCATCCCTTACAACTTAACTAAAGCCCTGGGGTCATCTATAAGACGAACACTGCATGCTCCAAGTTCAGCTAGAAGGTTCAGGCCCGTCATGTAGAGCACAACATACTGTTGCTTTATGATGCCCTTGGTACACTTTGATGTCTTTGCCAGTAGATGTGGACCATAATCTTGCTGTTGTATCAGAAGATGCTGCAAAGGGTAGTGTTTTGTATGATGTCAGAGCAAATTGAAAAGCCAAATACTTCAGAGACCAACTGCTAAAACTTAAATTTGAAATGGACAGCAGGAACCTAAAGCACCTAAGAAGCCTTTTGAGTTAGAATTTCTTTTGGCAATACAACATTGAAAAGCACAGAAGCCTATCTGTCTAATCTGAAACATAAACAGCAGATCTAAAGGTTCTAAATCATCAGATTCTCTAACTTCAGGTGTCATATATGAAATCCAACAACTCAGATCCATTCTCAAAGATAAACTATATTGGCAGACTATGCCAGCCAATACCATGTTTATTGTTTTCAAGCTTCAAACATTGAATCAGCCCCTAGTCCCCCACGCGATTCACCCGCCCACAGAAGGAAAGACAAAAAATCTTTGACCTGCTCCATAACTTTTATCTCCCTGAAAAGAAAACCTCATTTCTGTTCCTTCAATTGTGGAATGTTGATGAACAGCAAACTCTCCTCAACGCCTATTTTCTACCAACAGCAAAAACCAAAACCACAGCAGACCAACAAAAGTAACCAATACCTAAGAGTCCAGAAAATGACAGCCAAATGACACCGAAATAAACTAAAAAGGAAAGAGAAATGAAAAAAAGAAGTAAAATGGTTAAGAAAAAATAGAAGAACCAAGGAGGAGTCAGACAATCTGAGTAGGACTGCTTTCCTCCCTAATCTTTATCATTCTATAGTCAATTATTCCCTGTTCATAAAGATACAGAAAATCTCCTAATTTGCAACAAAAAAAAAAACGTTCATTTAGATCAACAGGATTCCATGTGTCAGCCAACCGACGCAATCCAAATGACAAAGACAGAATAAGTACTCAAATGCACCAAAAAATCTTGCTCAAGTTGAACTTCAGCCAGGCGGAAATATCAGAAATATTCTTACAGTTCACAACTAATTCAGTATGTACCTGTGATTAGAAAAGCACCATCAACAGAGAATACACAGTCCCAAACCCAGCGTTCATGTCCTGGTAAATACACCAAAATTTAATAAATATTACATGTGATGAAGAATTTGAAAGAAGCTGCCAGGAAACAGGAAAAGAGAAGTAACAAGATGTCTGGCAGTTATTTTGGTATTCAATACCTATTAGAGTTTTCTCCAAGGTAAAGCCATCCACATTCCAAATTTTGACAGTATGGTCAGAAGATGCAGTGGCCAAATACCTATAAATTACAATTTTGAAAGGAACTAAGAATTGTTAAAGCATGTTAAAATGGAAAGTATCCAAAGCAAAATAGTATTTACTGTGAAAAGTCAGCAACTAACAGATAAGAGACTAGAAACTTAGAAGAAAAACACAAGGAATTCATGAAAAACTCTCACCTGTGAGGTTCGCATAATTCAGGCGAAAGAAGACATTTGAGGATATAACCGTCATGAGCTTGTAACTTATGCAGAGGCTCAAAGTTGGTCATTGTCTGCACATTTATGTGAAGTCAGTTTTAGTAATATTCAGTCACGTCTGTAGCAAAATGCTTGCAGCAATCCGAATTCATGAGGATGTGGACACATGAGAAGGGACAAAAGATGTTTGACTTTGAGTTCAATCAGACTGAACGATCTAGTTCAATAGGAGACAAGACAGTTACAGACGGGAAGAGTTGATAAGACAGCTCAGTGAAAGGTTTTACATTTATTATATTCAAAAGATTAGAAACTAAAGAAAGTTAAAATATGCTTACTTGTGTTAAATTCTCTCTCTTTCCCTTATTCTTTTTTCTTTCTCCACCCCCTCCCCTTTTTTGGTGAAGGAGATTTGGGGTTCAGGGAAAAGATCACATGCACAGTTTAGAATTGTAGAATCGGCAATTGGTTACCTCGGTGCCACGTAATAAACGCCAAACATAACATGTTCCGCGATTGTTTGCAGCAACAATTAAGCTTCCATCCCACATTATAGTCAAAGATCGAACAGCTGTATCCACCTCCGGTACCTAAGTTTTCAAAGATACTGATAAATACCAACTTGTGTACTTCACATTAAACATGCACACGACAAGAGATAGTGACCACTAAAGGCCATCTATTATGCTCTATGTATTGCATTTCTTTTTGAATGAAATTGATCATCAAACACCAACAGATATATCTACATGATCAATTAATGGTTAGCAAGTTCACTATTTAAGTGAAACAGTTGCATCTCTAAAAAAGAGTTCCTTTCTTTTGTAATGGGAATGGTCTAGCTCTCGGAATTACCTTAATATTCACTCATGAATAACTCAATCCAAAGGACCACAAGATATATGAACTGCTAAAAACTATGTACTACATACCAACTCACAGCTACATGAATTTGCCCTCAAATCCCACACACGGATATTGCCATTTTGGTCTCCAGATATCAACTCAGTCTGTAAAACATACAGAAGAACAAGATCCATGAAATACAAGAAATGGAAAAGCTCAAGCAAATCACATTGAAAGTGTATTCTGGTGGGGCATACAGAAATAAATTGGAAATATTCAAGTCGAAAGATTACTTTATTTTATTATTTTTTTACTTTCATATAACAATTTAAAGTATTAGCTCTGCTGAAATAAAGAAGTGCCTGAAAAATATGAGGGTTAGAAAAATATATAGTCGTTCATGTTGTTCCTATTGAGGTTTCAAAGTATCTTCAAAGATTAGAGTATGAACATGGAGCAAGGTTATCCATGATTGTAGTGCCTAGATACAAACAAATATTTGGATCAATTTTCCAAGAGGATGATATAATATATGAAGATGTAATAGACATATTAACTATAGGATCAATGAAATGAAGGAGATTTACGGACCCAACAAAATGAAAAGCAAGTTCCATAGCACAAATGTGCAACAAACAATATTATATGGAAAGGGATGTTGGACATCTAATCCCTAACATATTTACAAGTGAATATCATAGAAATACTGTGAAAAATAAACAGCATAGATATGTTTACAAAGCCAAAAGCCAAAGGTATTAAGACGGATGTAAGGTGGTACATGCTTGAGCAAGATTAGAAATGAAATGATCATATCTGACAAAGGGCGCGAGACTGTGAGTAGCACACATAAAGGATTAGATAAGAGGTCCTTTTAGATGTTCAGTCATCTTCTATTCAAACCTCCATATGCACTGTTCTGTTGGCGTGCGAATATGATGAATGAAGGTAATAAAAGAGACGAGGTAAATACAAAACACATGAAGGAAAGTTGTCCTTAAGACCTTATATGCCTCGAATCACTGCAATTTAGCTATGGACTGAATACAATGGAAGAAAGCAATCATATAGGCAATAGCTAGTTGGGCTTAACGTTTTAGTAGTTGTTATTACGCTAACATTAGGCTCGATGTATATTATGAATCCATTATTCGGGTTAGAAACTTGTACGTCAGAAAATCCGAATAGGTGATACCAACTAGAAGATTAGTGCTTACTAGAGGACTCTTAGTGTGCGAGAGATATGACCATTAGAGTATATTACAGAACCCCTAGCATTAGATAATCCTTAAGTACCGCGTATTGAAATATTATGGATCCAAACAGAGCGTTTATGATATTGAGGAATTCACACAACCAACCCCAACTAGTTTGGGATTGAGGCATAGTAGTAATTGTTGTAGAAACTTGTATGTCAGTATATATGGATAAGGGTAAATTTCAGAAACAGCTAGTTCTAGAGAACTCTAATTTGTCATAAAAGATAAATTAGTTACTATTGGATTGAACTGGAACATAATAGAGCAGAATGAATATTGACAATTCACATAGCAGACCCAACAATTTTCAGATTAAAATGTAGTTGATTGATTGTTTGACAAAGATTTCTAAGAACTACACAGTATAATCAAAATTAGACATACCCAAAATATAAACACTTCTTGAAACATAACTAGAGGTAATCAACAGAAGCATGGCAAAAAGTCTTGTTACATACTAAAGATGAAGATGAAGTAGTAGCAAAAATGTAAAATAAAATCACTATTTGTGACAATGTTATGTCTATTTTCTTTAGCGCATCCTCCATCTTTTCTGATGCAACCCAATATGAATAGCTCATTCAAACTATTTCCTTATTCAACCAAAAACTCAAAGATTTGATATGGAGACCTATTCGATGAATAAAGCCAGAGAATTTTGCTAAGAAGAAACAAACAGGACAAAAGCTGACTAAAAACACTGCTCTTTTTGTGAGGTTCTCAGAGTTCGACATTCAGTCAAAAAGTTAAATACATACTGTGCTTAACACAATTCAGAGATCACAGTATAACAACCTGATTAGGGTGCAAAACTACAGTGTTCACAGCTGCCCGACTTTCATATTCCCTCTGACAACCTGGTGCCCTATTCATTCATCAGATTCAAAGATACGTCGACTTAAAGGAAGATGAGAAGTTGGAAAGATCAGAAGACATCTGACTTGATATCTACAATACCTCAGATCCCAAATCTTTACGGTGCCATCTTCAGATCCAGAATACATCCAATTTCCATCACATTGAAATCCTACCGCCATCACATTGTTAGTGTGTGAATCAAAGCTCTTCAGCTGCCAAAAAGTATGACAAATATCTTTTAAACAACTCAAATGGATACAAACTAGATATATCAAAGGGAGAGCAGAGCAAAGCACCAGGTAACAGAAAAAGGGAACTAAAACAAACATTTACATAAAGAAGGAAAATCTAAAGACCTACCGGCTGAGGACTGTTAGAATTGATGTCAAATAATCGAATGTGAGGATTTCCAGCAGCAGCAAGGAAGCGTTTATCCGGAGTAATTTCGAGACGATTCACTTGCTGTATACAGTTCAAGAAAGGGAAATGAAGTAAAGGTAGATGTGTCACATAACTGCCCCAATAAAATAAGTTGATCCAAAATGGATATATTTATTCCATACATTTTGACAGTCTATCACACCTTCCCTGCCAATATAGTTTGTTCGGACAGATGAACAGGATCTCAACTACTTGATGAAAAATGAGTCAAATACTTAACAAAACGCAGACAACAATGCCACTCAAAAGTGCCCCATGGGGTTTGATCGACTGGTAAGAGCGCAACTCGTGATGTGCGGGTTAGGCGCATGTCACAGTCGCGAACAAAAGCCTGGTATTTAAGTGGAGACAGGTAGAGGGGCGGGCCCATTATCTGCTGAGTTTCGAATCGTGCATCAACGGCCCTCAGGCTCGGTTATTAAAAAGAAAAAAAAAGGTAATGCGACGCAAAAGTGAAGCTTGAGTCTATTTCCAATTTGCAGGCTTGGCATCAGATTTATCCCGTGATGACATAAGTCACATATATGTGTTGAAACTGATTTTACAATAAACAAATAAGTCACATATGCAAGAATGCAGTTAGGCAGAAACACTGCATATAAAAGCTCGTTCATTAGTAATTTCATTCTCCCATTGAAAGGCGGAGGTTCTAATCTCAGCATTATGCCATCTACTGTAGCCGTACAACAGTCCTAATGCTACTATTTTAACAAAAGCTCTTAATACATTATACATACATATCTCAAATCTAACAAGTATCAACTTGACCAATCATAAGCTGAACAGCAAATAATTTACAGCGAAAAATATATTCATTAAAAATAATTGTTTTACAGCGAAAAGATCTAAATACAAACAAATGGAATAAAGAATTGAACTTACAGATTCAGGGTATTGGATAGTGCGATAGCAGCGGGCACTTTTGGCCTCCCAAAACTTTATAGTATGATCATAGCTAGCCGTTGCTAGCACCACCGATGGTTGTTGACTCATCTTTATTCCTCCTTCCTACCCAAATTCACACACACAAACAAAAAAATAATAAGAAGAAATTGGTCAAAAAAAATTGGCCTTTTATTTATTTATTTATTTTGGTTAGATATTAATTGTACCTGAAAAGGTTGGGATCAAATTAGATCATTGATTGATATACAGGATTAGGTTTTTACAGGGGTTTTGTAATAAATACAGACAGAATAAGGAACCATGGTAGGGATGAGAAAAACATTTTTTTTCTACGAAATGCTTCAGTAGTAAATATTCGATCGGCGAAATGCGTAGGTATTTTATTTTTCTTTTTGACGAAATTCGTAGGAATATATATATAATGCTTTTGGTCCCTTTACTAAGTGGTACTTTAGTACCTTACATAGACTTTACTTACACTTCAGTCCCTATTGCTTTGAGGATAAATAAAAAATGGTTCCATTTTAAGGCCCAGTTTGTCCATAAAAAAGAAATTCTTTTTTTTCAAAAATGTGTTTGTCCATACAATTTCGAAAATAAGTTTTTCAAAAAGAACACTTTTTCAAAAAATTTAGAAAAACTTTTTTTCTCACTCACAAAACTGCAACATATTTTCAAGTAAAATACATGTCCAAACATAATTTCAAATTCCAAATGCCATTTTTCAACTTAATTTCACATACTATTTTTTTCAAAAATTATAATTTTTATGGTCAAAACGACTACTAAGTTTTAAGTACAGTGAAATAAAAATCAGGTGAAACTTTCTCTAATCTTCCAATGTGAGTTTTTGAGACCGAAATTAATGTGTAACAATAGCTTTGAATTAAATGATAACGTCATATGATATTTGGGTGCGTTATGGGGTAATTCTTTTTTCTTACATATTTTGTATCGTAAAATACTTCTTGGTATTAAATTCAATTAGCAAAATATTGCAATTTTGCGTTATGAAATGATTAAAGATGAGAGTAGGGTGGTAACAGGGCGGGTTGAAAATAGATAATGCAAAAATGGATAAATTACCGACCTGACCCATATTTAATACGAATAGAAAACAAGTTAACCGGTGGATAATATGGATATTCGTATTATACATGGTTTCTTAAATATGATCATTTTTGGGAGAATTCATATTCTCTCAAACACGAGGAACCTCCAATTTGAATCTTTGCAAATGTAAAAGTTAAACTCATTGGTTATCCATTTTTTAAATGGGTTATAGGGTTCTTATCCATATTTGACCATTTTTAAAAAGTTCATTATCCAACTCATATTTCAATGAATATTATAGATGGATAACTAATTTTTTTTTTTTATTAATTTTGTCACTACTGGATGAGAAAGTTCAATTGTGATAGTAATGGACCTTTTTTTGTTTATGACCTTTCAAGGGTCTCTACATTTTTTTGTAAAAAGGGTGTGATACATTTTAAAAAGGAATATTAGTAAAAGATAGATTCTAATTGCTAGAAATCTTCTAAAACTTGGTAAGAAGAGAATCATCAAGTTTGAAACAAGACAAGGATTGACAAAAACTTGCATCCACCCAACGTTTACATCAAATTAGTTAATGCTTAACAATCTTTCATATAAATATTTTTCGCTTAATAATGTTTGAGTAATATATAATTTTATTTATTAATTGCTAAAGTTAAATTGATTAATGCCGACAAAGACCACACTTGAATGGAAAAGTTAACTACACTAAAATCTCTCTAAATTAATAATCGGTAAATTAATAAAATCTCTAAAATAATATTTTTCTCCGGTCCCGACTTGGGCAAGTGGAAAAAAACACAAATTTCAATAAGATAATAAGCTAATATATTTTCGGAAGACCCCTACATAAATATATGGTCCCATTAATATTATAAATTAATAATTCTTTAAAATTACAAAAATATCTAAGACAATTTAGTGAAATATGATTCTAGTATTTTTTGTTTTTCTTAAAATTTAAATTTGGTTGAAGCTCATCTCTAACTTTTCTTATTGCATCCAAAAGTTTCGGTGGTCTTCTCGAACTACACCAAAAAATTGTGAAGAGCTCTAGACGCGATAAGTGCTTCTTTACGCGTAACTGGTTCCAAAGGTATCGTATCGTCTTCAACTTCATCATCAACATTATTTTTTCCGATGGTATCCACCGTTTCTTCTAAGCTGTAGACCTCTGAATATGTATCATTTCACTCGGCTAATCCAACAGGCTATTGACATCTATTTTATTGTTTTAACCGACATCATTAATCGTGACCTCAAGTTCATGAATGTCGTTTTCGCAATTGTGTTCATTTAAATTACAATGAATCATTTCATTAAAAAAAATATTACAATGAATCATACATCATACATTGTACTTTATGTATAATGAATTTATTTTTTATATTAATTCAATAAATATAATACATAAATTAATAAGATACAATGATTTTGATGTAATCAAAATTAACCTTCATTGAATTCCAAAAATACTCTTTAAATTAATAAATATGAATTTATCGATTAAATAATATCTCTTCAAAATAATAATATTTTATAGTCCCGACAATATTAATTTAGAGAGGTTCTATTGTAGGTACAATCAAACTTCTTCATAATAATCTCGTTTGTTTTGATATTTTGTTACCTTTTAGAATACTAGTTTTAGGGTACGCACTCTGCGCGTGTACCCCATATCAATAAGTATAAAACTCTTAAAAATATAATAATATTATTAAATTGTGTCTACCTAATGTGCAATTGTTAAATATCATTTTGAAAGTATTTCTAACATTTGATGTGGAGTAAAAGAATATCATAATAGTGAATGATAATTTAGTATTTATTAGAATGTGTTTTTATAATTTTGTATATAAATTTTATAGAAGATGTATTTAACTAAAGGTAATGGACATACTATTGGATACCTAGGGAATCAAACATAATTTTTCATAAAAAAAGTTTTTTTATTTTATTTTTACTTTTACTGAGATAATTTAATTGTATTGAATTAATTTGTTTTAAATTTATGACCGGTTATTAATTTATAATTAACAATAGGAAAATCAAAGGAGTGTCGATGAATATTATCGATTTAGTTATAGTTTCCTACTTAGATTACAGATTTATATCCCGTCATGAAATTAAAATCAATTAATTTTACAATATTAAATTATTTTAGTAATTATTAAAAAGAAAATAGAGAAAGAATTTTTGTAAAAAAGACGTTTGATTTTCTCGATATACAATAGTATGTCCATTACCCTTTATTCAAACACTTATTCACCTTTGCAAACACAGAATTTACAATTACATGCCTTTATAAAATTGTCCTTAAAATCTTGGTTAATTTTAACGTTTTAAACATTAAGCAAGCGATTTATGATTTAGATTTCATAATATTAGGGGCTCTTACCTAAATCAAATAACTATAAATCTAATTACAAATTAGAGACGTAAGTTATGCATAGTTCTTCATTTCAATTTGCTTATAAATAAATCATAATAAGCGTCTAAAAAGAAAATCATATTTCATTAAACGGCTATTAAGAAAGAGCCGAAATTAAATGCATAAAATAAAGGAGCTAGAAGGATATCCCAAAAAATAAAAAGAAGAGGATGCCTATTTTACTTTCGAAGACTAAGTGCATATCTTGTTTTTAATTTGCTAATAAATAAATCTTAATAAGGGTCGACAAAGAAAGAATATTTCATTGATTTTCTATAGAAAAAGGAGTTGAGAATTCGTCAAATACCTCTTCCTATGTTCCTCACAATTTCACTTCTTTGATTCAATGCGTCTTTTCCATATAAAGACTCCTAAGCCCAAAAAGAGTTGTTGTTTTTTGCCTAAACTTAAAAGAAGGAATTCTAGGATTGGAAGGAGTTAGAAAAATTAAAGTTCTAAATATTTGGAGAATAATTAAATGACTATTCTCAGATATAATAAAAGTAATTAAATGACTGTTCTTACATATTAGAAAAATAATTAAATGACTATTTTATCTAGTATAAGTTTTATTTTAAAGGGGTAAAAAAGGCGAACGATATTTCGCTAAGGAATTTCGTACTTTTAATATATACTAGTATCAGGGTACCCGCTTTGCACGTGTAACCCAACTCAATGGATAATGTTTTAAAAAGAATTACATAAATATTTATGTAAAAAATATATCTCAGTTATAAAATAAAGGTTAAGCTCTAGAAATTAAAAAATATTCCACCTACATTGCGAACTCAATAAAAAAAGAAACTATGTCTCATAGAGTCCTCAATCATCATTCAAATATATTCATCTTAAATTTTGTTCCAGCTTTATAATTTTATCAGCTCAATTTCAAAAGTTATTATACTTCCTTTTTAGTTTCAGGAAGAACATATCACTCTTTAAGATGTATGAGCTTTTTCTGAAAATATTTTTATCAATTTTTTTCGAGAAGACAAAAAATAGAATTAGCTATAATTTTATTATGATTCTCAAAAATTTGAGAAATAATACAAATTGAAGAATTGAATCTTATGTCTTCTCAAATTATTTTCCCTCAAAGGTTACAATGTTACCCTTGTAGTGAGGTTTTAGTTACTAAAATAAAAAAAATAATGATTAATGATGACTCAGTTTGAATAAATTTTGTTTTATGCTATTTCATTATCATTTGTTCAAGTTTGCATATTAACCAAGTTAACTCATAATACAATACTACAACTAATTTTGCTCTATTTTCTAATTTCTTTCATCACCAATGGTCTTTTCGAGGAAACAAATTTATAGTCCCTAAGATTTGAGCCAACTTGAAAAATAATTTTTACGTTTATAATTTTGAAAAAGAATAGAATTGGATTCTTTTGCTAATTAAATAATTTAAATACTTAATATTTATTCTCAATACTAAAATAAATACTTTATTTTGGTTATTCAAATTCTTAATATTAACTCGTATTGAATTTTAAATATTTAATTGTAATTAAATATTTCTAATACGATTATTTTATTTTAAAATGGTAAAAGAATCACATTTTTAAACTTTGTATTTACTGAAGTGTTAGTGTTATTGACTTTTGACAATCATTCTTTTCTCTTTCTTTTTTATATTAATAAGGATATTTCTTAGTTATTTATTCTAATTGTTAAGCGTAATTTTTAAATATATATATATAAATAATTATATAATTATACCAAAGGAAAAGAACACATAAAAAATAATTTGGTAAAATGTTATTAATTATTTTGTTCATATTATTGGCATGGGTAACTTTGCACTCCGAATAAAATATACAGCACATTGTTATTATTTGATTAATATAATTATTTCTCCTATTTTTTATTTATGGAATCGTTTGGGTCATCCTATATTTTAGTAGAAGTAAATTGAAGATGGTAAGGATACTTTTAAACGTAACATTTTAATGAGTTTTAAGTCCTAGATATTAGGATTTTAACCTAATTCAAATAAGGAAAAGTATAATAACTAAAATTTCAGTTGGTTTCAAAATCCTAAATATTAGGTGAATAATATGACAATTTTGTCTAATGTGAAATTTATTTTTAAAGGGTAAAAAAGATGAACGACATTTCGCTAAAGGCCTTCATGCTTTTAATATAGTGTACGCGCGATGCGCGTGAATCCTGTCTCAATAAATGTATATTTATTTTTAAAAAGTGTTAAGTTATAAAATAAAAGTGTAAGTTCCTAAAGATGATCATGCATATTGATTGTGTATAACTAACTCAATAATTAAAGAAACTATCTTTGAAGTCCTCAACATCAATAACTCAACTTAAAATTTGTTCCAAGTTTATAATTTTAGGATTTCAGTTTCACGGGCAAGAACCTTGAAAATCTAAATAATCTTGAAGAATACAACTTACAACATATAAGCAGGTAATTAATAATCTACGAACTCTAAACAAACACAAAATCAAAGTACAATAATAAACAAAAAAGGACACTAAAAAGAAAAAAAATAAAGCAAGCTAGTAAGAGAATCTATAATTGAAGGCTAGCTAATAAACCCACTCATATTTAGCTAAATGTATCGTGGATTAAAAATTAAAGAAGGTTACAAATTATCTTGTTAATTTTGTGCCTTTTATTGATTTTCGTTCAACATTGCTCATAATTATAATAGTGTATTTAAAACTTTTGAAAGTTAAAAGTATAATATTGAATAATATTATTAGTGCAATAGTCTTGTATATTTTTAAAAAGTGAACTATCTACTCTATTGCCTAAGAACTCGTACCTCTTCTTTCTTAAATCTTTTAATTTTTCCTTTATTTTTTTTATCATTTATATACAGTTTACGTGTAAGATTTATACAAAGTCCGAAATGAAAAGAAAAAATGAATTTTAACTTTCTCCATGGTTCAAATAAGAAACAAATTAATAAATAAATTTTAATTAATTAAACTCTAAAATTTTAAAAATAATAATTAAATAACTACTAAATGAAGTGTTTCTTATAATTTTTAACATAAAATTGAGGGACTTCAGAATATATTTTTGTGTGTAATAAAGATCAACTTTGAAATGAAAAAGAAAAAGTATTAGTTTTAAATTTTAGTCCTTTATTGTAGGTTAATTTTATTTCATAAATAGTATTCTATTAGGTGTAAGAAACTCACGTTTTCTTTTTAGTTAATATGTTCTGCTGGCCAAAGGCTAAAAATTAGGACTTCTTACTAGTTCAATAAGGAAATATTGAATAACCAAAATTTTAGGTGATTTAAATACTCTAAATATTAGAAAAGTAACTTAAATTATAATTATATCCAATGTGAATTTATTTTTAGAGGGTAAAAAAGGCGAACGACATTTCGGTAAAATTCTTCATGCTTTTAATATAGTATAGATATAGATAGATAGATACTACAACCGGTTTTGTTTTGTTTTTTAATTTCTTTTAGTGTCACTACTCTATAAATAGAATTTTGTCAACTCGAAAGTAAGATTTTACATATATGACATATTTGGAAATTAAATAAATTGGATAAATTGGCCTTTCATGCAGTTTACGTCTTGACCCATATTTTGCTCTTTGTTATTTTTTAGTAAACGATATTAATGTTTAAACTATTCTTTATGTTAACGATTTTCATTTTGAGTTTATAGCACGAGATTTAAAAGTAATATGAAGGTTATAGTTATTCTATATAATTCAAAAATTATATAAGGTAAAGCCTTAATGATTTTAAAGTCCTAAATATTAGGTCTTCATTCATATGTTGGACATGTAAGGAAAAATTTAATAATCAAAATTTTAGTTGAATTCAAAGTACTAAATATTAGGAAAATAGTGAAATAACTATTTTGTCCAATGTGAAATCAATTTTTTAAGGGTAAAAAAGGCGAACGACATTTGGCTAAGGGGCTTCGTGCTTTTAATATAATTCTAGTCTTAACGTACGCACGTTGCGCGTGTAATTATTTTGATGAATAAGTTATTTTAAAAAAAGTGCATAAATATTAAGAGGAAGAACACATGGCCTTTGAAGAGTTAAAAGCTTTTTTAAATCTCTTTTGAAAGCTATTTTCAAGTTTTTTTTTTTCATTTTCAAGTTCATTCTAAAAATACAAACATGGTTAGCACACTAACATAAGATAGTTTTTTTTCTTTCTTGGAAGCAAATTTCAAGTTGTTCTATTTCTTTAATCAATTATAAGAAATACTATATAAATTGTTTCCATCAAATTAAAAAGAATAAATTGCTGTTGCATTTTCATCATATTAAAAAAGAATAAATTACCATTATAAAAGTAGAACACAACAACTACATTTTGAACCATAATATTAATTGATTTCAAAGTTTTAAATATTAAATGAAAACTTTATTAAATGTAAAATTAATTTTAAAGGTAAAAAATCTATCAAAATTTTGCATGGGGGTTTTCTGATTTTTTAATTATTATAATAATAAGATCGAGATGTATAAAAATAAGAAAGTATAGTTACATGAAAGAAAATAATAAATGTATTGACAAAGAAAAAATCAGGGTAAGAGATGACTTGGACCATGGACTCATCCGACCCATATATTTTTTGTAATGACGTTTATCTAAAATAATAGAACATATTGATTTCCTAATATTTAAATGACAAACCTAAATAACATTATTTCAGCAAAAAGTCAATATAACTAATAAAACATAAACTTATAATTACCTTAAATTTTTATAAAGAAATTCGTACAATTTATTACAATTAGTTCCGATATATAAATTTTAAAATCTTATCTTTGTTTTCGCTTCTAGTTAGTTAATGCTTTAACACGTATAAGCTTACAATATAAAATTAAAGCACATTATATTATTGATTATAATTGTAAATTATAATTCAAAACATATTACTGTCATTTGTAAACTTACTTAAGATATTATTTTTACTCATAATACTGGTTTGGTTTACGATGTATAATAAACTTCGATATTTTTAGAAGTAAAATTAAAACTTAAATTTTTTAATAAAATTCAAATGTACGTATACACTTTAAGTTCTAAATGAGATAATTTGTAGCCTTTAATTATTTTATAGAGTTATTTCTTTTAAGGTGAATTATGAATATCCTTTGAAATATTCACACTAAAAGAGCAACACATATTTTATTATTCTATCACATTAGAATAAGCATTCCCAAACGTAAAAGGAGTTCTAAGTGCACGAGACTTTATATGTAGTTTTATGTTTATTCTCTTTCAATTAACTTTTTTTCTTGTTACGAAAATAATAAAATTATAAAAAATTATTTTGTTATAATTTTATACAAAGAATAAAGTCTCTTAAATGTAAAAAGGTTCTAAGTGGACGAAACTTTCCTACTTTAATTTTTTGGGTGTTATGGTTCTTTTACAAATATGTTGTCTTGCCTAGTTTAAACGAGGAAGAATTCAATAAATAAAATTCGAAATCCTAAATATTTAAAAATACTTAAATGACTATCTTAAATATTAAAAAATAATTATGCCTAGTGTAATTTATTTAAAGGATAAAAAAGGTGAATGACATTTTTCAAGGACCAGAAAACCTCAAATTTAAAATTAAAAGAGCATATATTTAACTTCAACATATTTATTTTTTGCATTCTCTTTCCTTCTTTTTCTTTTTCGTTTGCATTCTCTTTTCTTTCTATACTATGTTTTTCTGCATATAATGAACAAATAAAAACATACTGTATCATTTTGCGTTGTAACCAATCCTTTTTTTTTTTTATTTCCCATCCGATATCCGGTACCTGCATTGGAGCCCGACTATATCCGGATTCGTACCGGGTAGGGCCCCATTCGGGGATAGCGCTCCCTACCAAGGATTTTTTCATACTCAGGACTCGAACCCGAGACCTCTGGTTAAGGGAGGGGCAGCCCCATCCACTGCACCATATCCTTTGGTGGTCGTTGTAACCAATCATAATAGTCAAAAAAGATATCTTGTTTTGGTTTCGCACTTGGCCTTCTGTTTTTTCTATTTGGAAACAAACAACAACAACAACCCAGTATAATCCCACTAATGGAGTCTGGGGAGGGTAATGTGTACGCAGACCTTACCCCTACCCTGGGGTAGAGAGACTGTTTCCGATAGACCCTCGGCTCCCTCCCTCTAAGAAATCCCCACCTTACTCTTGGGGTGACTCGAACTCACAACCTCTTGGTTGGAAATGGAAACAAACAATACAATATAAACTAATTCTACATCTACACACAATAATTAAATAATTGTATTGATATCTTCCTTTGTTTTTCTCTAGATTAATACTTTACAACTAAATATTTACAAAGATTAATATTATAAACCTAACAATTTGTAGGAAACATCTATCATTTTTTTGATTCTAAGCCCTAATTTATACTACATTAAAATGTTATCGGATATTTAAATCTAAAAAAAATATTTTTGTATAATTTTACTAAGATTTTTCTTTTGAATGAAATTCGGATTATTAGATAATAGATTGATTTTTACACCTATTTAGATATTACCACTCTAGTAATGACGATTAATAGATATTACCACAGTTCATAATAGAGACTTAACCAAGACAATTAAACAATTTCATTAAATAAGTAAATACATAAAGCTCAAATTAAAAGCCAAAAGCTAAAGGAAAAACTAAATTTATAATCGAAAACCATACCTAATAGAGGCTTGCAGCGATTGAGAACTGATTGCAATTGTTATTTCTTAAACAGGTTACTTATTCTAGTTTTCATCATGCTTTATAGATGTCGTTCGCTAACCCTAATATAAAGTAAGGAAAAAGAATTTATATTAGGAAAAAATAAGTCAATAAGGAAAGATTTAATAAATAAAGTTTTAGTTGTTTTTAATGTCTTAATATTGTTAAATTACTATTTTGTTCAATATAAAAGATATTTTTAAAGGGTAAAAAAGACGATCGACATTTTGCTAAGGGCCTTCGTGCTTTTTATATATATATATATATATATATATATATATATATATATATATATATATATAGAGAGAGAGAGAGAGAGAGAGAGAGAGACTATTATATGACTATAACACATTTGATATTTAGATCTTATTTAACTATTATAAACCAAAAAAATATCCAAAAGATTTTTTTTAATTCGTTTATGTTATGAAAGATGACAAAATTATTTAATTTTAAAATCTCAACTAATGTTTACATTTAATTAATTAAAAATTTTAAAAAATATAATACAATATTAATAAAGTGGAAGGTGTGAAAAATGGCAGAATACGAAAAGTTCCCAACTTCATTTTTTAGTTTCTCATGTTCCAAGGTCACAAGAATGTTTAACGTTTTTACAGAATTTATTAAAATTGTCTCAACAAAAAAGTAACTCATTAACTATTTTTTTGATATTATAAAATAATGTAATATATAGATATTTGAGTAAGGCTGTTATAGTGAATTAATTTTACAAAGATTGTACTGCTATAATAATAGATATTGCTTTTATAGGTAAAAAGTTATTATTGGGGACAGAATATAACATAAAAATCAGTTTGCTATAATAATAGATATTGCTTTTATAGGTAAAAAGTTATTATTGGGGACAGAATATAACATAAAAATCAGTCTAAAAAAACACTTGTATGTTATAGTAAAATGTTGTTACATAGGATGATTGTTAAAAATTTAGGAATATAAATAGGGCAGGGCAGGGTAGGCCAGGGCAAGGCAAGACTTGACCCGCTAAAATTTTGACCCGCCCTGCCTTGCCCCATTTAGTCTTATATCAAAATTTTGCCCTGCCCCACCCCGCTCTATTAAGCCCTGCCCCGTTTAGGCTTATTTTTATTTTTTTCTCTATATTTTTCATTTTGCAGTATGCTTCTAATTTCTTTTACCTTTTCAATAGAAACCACAGAAGCTATATGCAAATTGTTTTCTATGATGACTGATAATATAAAATAACTCAATTCTTGATATTTGACAACTTATTTAACTCAACCGAAAAGTAATAATAGTGCATGATATTTCTACCTTCATTTTTCTTTTCTTTTTCCAATTATGATCCAGCATATTGTAATTGCTTAGGCTAGTCGTACTATCATTTAGACGTGAGCAAAATCATCGTGCTCAAAATCTAGCAAATTAATAACACTCTTTGACATGAAATTTAAAATATAAACACGAACGGCGTAAAAATCATCTCACGAGTTATACCTATTCTACCCAATACAACCTACATTCTAGCCGGTCTATGCGATCAAAAGCAGCAACAAATATATATAGGAAGCAATAAATATATATGAAGCAATAATGTCAGCGATTATAGTACTAAGCGCAACAACCAGCAGCAGCAGCAACAGTTCTACAGTGGCGACAACTTTTACAGTAACAACCACCAGCAGCAGTACTACAACGGTGGTAACACTTACAACGATAACAATGACGACAACAACAACAACAACAATAATGAGGAGTACTATGAAGTGACAAAAGTAAGCAGAGTGAAGGTGGGCAATACCTTTATCCATGTTAGAGAAAACAGCTCCTGATCAACATAACCATCTTCCGTTGCATCTGATTGCATACCCAACACCTCGAGTGCTTTGTCCTGTAATTTCAAAAAGGAAGGGAAAGTAAGCTAATGGTAACTACAGTAAGGATTATAAAGACAAACAATGGTCACAGTTTGGACATCTTCATGACGATCGCATCTGCTTTTTCATTACAGACCAACAAGGAAAAAAGAGTGGAGGGAAGCAAATTTGCTAGAAGCATTGGAAGACAAATTCTTTGCATTGGAGAAAACGGGACGAATAGAGTGCAACAGATACACAAAACTTCATAGGTAATCAAGGAATAGTTGATCAATCGATTAAACACTGGTGAAAAGGCCAGAAATACTTTATCTAAAAGAGCTTGGAATAGGTTATCTTTGGGAGAACCCAGATCCCACCATTTGCTACTGATAAACAAACAATCAAATACAGATTATAGCTGGTCTGCTGAACTGCAATGTTCATATTTCAGGACTTATGAGATTGAATTCAACTGAAATTGAAATGGGCAATTCTGTTTTGCCAACATTGAAAGATTCTGAATCCAGTCAAGTGCACTGCTTCTCCAATTTAGTTACTGCTCAAAGGAGCCAAAAAGAAATGACCAACTGTTTCAACAATTTAGTTATAGGTGCAGTTTCAAAACTCTCCTATAAAAATGTCGCCTATATAATAATGTCAACCAAACAGATAACAACAAAGGAACTACTTCTAATTAAAGGAGAAGGAAGAACTACATACTCCATGTTTTAAGGATGGAACTTAGTTCAGAATTGCGATAAACCACTTGAATCTGGCTCGTCCTCTTCATCAAGCAATGTTGGACATGAAACTTTATCAATCGTAGAAGTCAAACCTAAAAGAAAAAATACATAGTTCAATGTATCAATATAGTATTAAATAATTGAATACCTATTAAGACAATAATGAGAAAATTACTTACCAATTAAGTCATTCCATAACCACGTGCGAGCACACATTAAAGCTTCCAAAGTAGTGGGATGGAGTCTACTCCGATGCGGGCTAATCAACCTCCCACTAGTGCTAAATGCCGATTCCGAAGCAACAGTAGACACGGGAATGGCTAAGAGATCACGAGCCATTTTTTGCAATGTAGGAAATTTCCATCCATTTGTCTTCCACTAACTCAAATTGTCAAATGAAGGAGTTCGAGGTAGTAGGTCTTCTTCTAAGTACATATCCAACTCTGATCTTTTCTCCACGGTAGCTCCAGTTGAAGCTACAAATCTATCAAAGCTCGAAAGCCGATCACCCTGAGTAAAACTAGTGACTTCACTAGAACTAGATGCTAATGAATCATGTGGAGCAGATAATTTACTCTTATAATCTTGAAAGAGATCATAACAATTGGATCGAACTTCTTGAATTTTAGTTGAAGCTTCTTCACCATAAATTAGTGGAAGAAAGAACTCTACCAACCTCATCTTGTACCGTAGATCAAAGCTTGCAGCTACTCCCATCAAAATATGCACATCATCCCAATATTTTTTAAATTTCAACATCGCAGATGCCATATCGCTAATCAAAGGATTAAACTCATTCACCCAAGCTTCCAATTCTAGCTTAATTCACAAACTTTTGTAAAGTATTGACTGGACGTTGGATATTGAGTTCCTGAAAACTGTTCAGTGATATGATAAAAAAGTTTGAGCTTATCAGAAAACATCTTCTGCATTACTCCATTGCTCTTCAGTTGGATACGACTGATAATTTGTGTCAGTTAGACTCAACTTGTTAAATACCTCTTTGTATTCTATAGCTGTTCTCAACATTAAATATGTTAAGTTACCGAGCAGGCCAATCATACTCCAACTTCTTGTTACGAGAACAGTGAACCAAACGTGCGCCTTCTTGCACAATCAAATTTAAAATATATGCAGCACAACGCACATAAAATACTCGACCAGTCAACAACAAATCTTTTTTATTAAGTTTCTCATCCAATAAAGTTTTAATCATAGCATTGTTTGTGCTAGAATTATCAATAGTGATAGTTGATATTTTTCGTTCAAGATTCCAATCAAACAAACAATTAACCAAAGCACCACACAAAGCATCTTTATCATGTGGAACAGGGACATAAGCAAATCTCAGAATATGACTTTGAAGCCTCCATGAATCATTAATGAAATGACCAGTTATAGCCATGAACCTTTTTTTATTACTATTGGAAGTCCACATATCGGTTGTTATTGCAATTCTACTCGTGACTTTCTCCAACTTAGAAGTTTGCGATTTCAAATTGTCAAAAAAATTTATTATGTCATTCTTGATTGTATTTTTGGAAACCATCTTAAACATAGGTTGGAGACTCGCAACAAAGTTCCTAAATCCCACATGAACAACTATAAAGAGTGGATACTCGTGTAAAATAATGGCATGTGCAAGTTGTTTACGTAAAACATCTTGATCAAAATAACCACCCCCGGTATCACCCTCATTTTGTACATCTCTTGACCTATTAGGACACTTAGGTATATGATCTAACATAGATTTTGTACCACAATTCCTAGCATTTTTATATCGGTGATTGCAATACTTACAAACACCATATGGAACACCATTAAACTTCACCGGCTTGAAATGCTTCCATGCTCGTGAATATCTCCCTTTTTCCCATTTCAACAACTTCATCAGATTGTAAAGGCCTTCGACTCTCATCGTCTAAGGAAATAACATTAGAAGATGAAGCTGGCAGATTCTCTTCATTTTAAGATGCCATGATTATCCAGTAAAACAAAGACAAGAAGTATCACTAAAAGCTGATATTTAGAAAGAAGTAAGCTGATATTTAGAAAGAAGTAAGGTAACTGTATCACAAGTTGCCAAGTTTTGACTCTTCCCAACACTGAAATCATAAATTTCATGCTGGTAATAGGTTCCTTTAATATTCATCACTTTCATTGTTCAAACAGTACGATTTTCTTAATTTGGTTGTGTCAATTTCATTACTTTAAATGATTATGAAACTATTAAAGAACGACTCCAAAGCATATCAAGAGTAACTAATACACATTCAATCTTTTAATACATTTAAAGCCAACTTGTACATTAAATTAGACTTAATTAATAGCTCTTGTGCGATAATTTTGGTATTTTAGTGCTTGCATATGGAGCATATAGTACCTTTATGTTCATCAACAGAACAGATATACATGACTTCAATGGGTCGCAACTCATATTGAATATTCAACACCAACTGTGATGGAGAAAGAGAAGTTGAGAGTAAGAAGTTGAGAGAAAGAGAAATTGAGAGCATTACCTGGATTTGCTGGAGAAAACTTTGCCCCGAGCCCGGAGGAAGAAGAATCGAAGAAGGTTTGAGGTTTGAGGAAGAAGAATTGCAAGAGAGTTCAA
This sequence comes from Nicotiana tomentosiformis, assembly GCF_000390325.3. Taxonomy (NCBI): domain Eukaryota; kingdom Viridiplantae; phylum Streptophyta; class Magnoliopsida; order Solanales; family Solanaceae; genus Nicotiana; species Nicotiana tomentosiformis. The sequence goes on from NC_090814.1 coordinate 14,239,511, forward strand.
AGAGGAAGAAGAATCGCAGGAGAGTTTCTGAGTTTGGGAATTGGAGGGTTTGGGCGTTTGGGGATTTCAGATTTGGGGAAAAATAACAAAAGTACGCGGGTCTAACTTATTTTTACCCGACCCAGCTATTAACCCGTAATGAGCCCTACCCTACCCTGCCCTATTAAAACTTCTCAAAAATAACACTTTGCCCTGCCCCGCCCTGCCCCATTAAAATCTTCCCCTGCCCCGCCCCATCTAAAGTTAGACCTGCCCCGCCCCATCTAAGGTTAGCCCTGCCCCGACCTGCCCCAATTGCCATCCCTATAAAAATTCACATGTAAAATTTGCATATGTTCTTGCATTTGATCTGCAGGGGCTGGGCAAATTCCAAACCTGAAGATCAAATAACAAGGATCATTTCATGCTAAAAGCTCATGCCAAGAACTCAGTCTTACATCATAACTTCGTTAAAAACTAAAATCTCAGACCTAACACATCTCAAAATGGATGCCATAGAAGCAAACGGATGGTAGAATGCTATCCCATGTACACCAAATGCCCCGAAAACCTGTACAACATATTGTGGTTCGAGATGTAAAAGACGAATGATGCCTGTTACAGGTTCAGCTAGAAGGTTCAGGTCTGCCCTGTAGAGCATAGCATACAGTTGCCTTATGCTCCCCTTGGTGCACTTTGATGTCTTAGCCAATCGGTCTGTTGCTTAAGTTTAGTTGCTTTATGTCAGAACATTTGAAAAGCTGAATACTTAAAAGACTCACTATTAAAACTTGACATTAAGATGGAGAGCAAGAACCTAAGACAATGGAGCATTGAGAAACAGAACCATATTGGCCTCATCTGAAAAGGTCTTTCGGCATAAAGGGGAAGTCTGAAAGGTTCTCTAAATCATCACATAGGCTGGCTCATCTACACCATTTTATTGTTTTCAAGCTTCAAACCTTGAATCAGCCTCTAGTCCACCATGCAATTAACCCGGTCCACAGAAAAGGGAGGAACCCTTCAACTGTTGAGTGTTGATGAACAGCAAAGCTCTCTTCAATGCCTAATTTCTACCCACAGCGAAACCAAAACCACAGTAAACAAACAAAAGTGACCAATATTAAGGAGTCCAATAAATGACAGCCACATGATACCAAAATAAATAAAAAATAGAAAGAGAGAGAGTTATTCATCTAAAAATGATTAAAAGAATTGAAGAACCAAGGAGTAGTCGAACAAAATGAGTAAAACTCCTTTGCTCCCTAACTCCCTTCTACAGTCAATTATTTCCTGTTTCTAATGATACGGAAAATCCTTCCTCGTTTGAGAAAAAGAAAATTTGTTGAAACAACATGACTCCATGTCTCAGCCAACCGGCCCAATCCAAAGACACAAGACAGAATGACTACTCAATGCACCAAAAATGCTTGGTCAAGTTAAACTTTAGCCGGGAGGAAGCATCAGAAACATTCTTATAGTTCACAATAACTTCAGTACATACCTGCCTTGCAATCATCAGTAATTTGAACCTCGTAAAATTAGACTGAGGTCTTGCAATTGATGGTTTTAATAACATGAGCACATAGACCGGTCATTTTAGTTCCTTAAATCTTCCTTCTTGAAATATTTTAAGGATGCATTTATGATAATTGTTTAACCCTAATTATATTCACCATGTAGGGGTAAGGTCTACGTACACTCTACCCTCCGCAGACCCCACTTGAGGGATTATACTAGGTTTGTTGTTGTTATTTAACCCTAAAAATAGTTTTTACGGTTGAAGTAATTAATTTTATATTTTGGGACACTAATAATCGACTTAACTCACTTTTCCAAATATAAACAATATAAAAAGAAATAACAATTAAACAAAATAATTGAGAGATAAAAGAAAAGAGAAATCTTATTGATGTTAGTAGTAGTTCTTCCGTGTAACCAAAATATTGAATTGCCGGAATTGAACAATTAGATTCAATAATGTGACTGAGAGAATAATTGAGTAGTTTTCAGATAGGGATACAATGTAAGGAATATGGGTTTAAATAGTATTTCTATCCGCAACTGATTGCCTTGTCCAGATCCTGCTCATTGCTATCATTTATTGTACGTTACATAACTGATGCATAATCAATGTCGTAATAATAGCGAAACCCGTGTAATCCGGAATTAAATGATTCCTTCCTTATTCATAACTATTAGCTCCGGAACTGACCATGAAGGAAAAGCCCCGAGCCTGTTATGGAAGATTGTTACACGAAAAAGCCCCGAGCATGTTATGGAAAAGACCCGGAACGGTCTTCCATAACAGGCTCAGGGCTTTTCCTTCATGGTCAATTCTGGGCTAATAGTTACGAATAAGAAAAGAATTTAATCCTGGATTACACGAGATTCGCTATTATTATGCCATCGATTACGCATCAATTATGTGACGTACAATAAATGCAATAAATGATAGTAACGAACAAGAGTTGGATAAGACAATCAGTTACGGATATAAATACTATTTACACCCTTATTCTTTACATTGTATCCCCATCTGAAAACTACTCAATTAGTCTCTCAATTACATTATTAAATCTCATTGTTCTATTTCTGGCAATTCAATATTTTGCTAACACCGAAAAAGTACTACTAACATCAATAAGGCTTCTCTCTTCTTTTATATCTCAATTATTTTGTTCAATTGTTATTCCTATTTATATTGTTTATATTTGGAAAAGTGAGTTATATCGATTGTTAGTGCCCCAAAATATAAAATTAAATGCTTTGATTGTAAAACTATTTTTAGGGTTAAACAATAATGTCATTGCCTAGTCCTCAAGCACCTAGAAAGGATAAGGATTTATTGATGAATTGAATGAGTTATGGAGTGATGTTATAGAGACATTTGATGGAACAACTAGAAAGCACTTCAGGATACATGTTGTATAGACCACACATGACTTTCCATCTTACGATAAGTGCTTAAATTTTTTACCGTCCATGATGTCTATATAATAACTCCTCCGACCCACTTCATGTGAACCTTTCTAGAGTATGAGGGTCAAATTGACTAATATTTTATGTGAATTTTGAGCATAGTATTTTCAAAAATTTTGAAATAAAATTTACATATTTAGAAATTACACAAAAAGTACTTTAGGACACAATAGTTAACAATTCAAAATATTAAAAAAATATTTGCAAACAAACTGGTCTTGTTTGACTCCCCAAATAGTAATAGGTTCACATAAAGTGGAACAGATGTAGTAAATTAGAAAATTTTATATAATTTCATTGGTATAATACTTGCAAGTTGTATATAGTCAAGGTATATAAACTACCTTTTAACATATATTATTTCTTATGAATCATGTAATTTACATTAATAGAGCACTAAAGGATACATGGATGTCTATTTGCAAAAAGAATACATTTTACAAAAGTTGAGAAGTACCATATGTTATATCGGTCACAGTCAGTATCTTGAACCCAATCACAAGTGAAGTAGTGGAAAATTTGTGAAAAGTAGAAAAAACTTGAAACCAAAAGAGCTACCTGGAAATGATGTCATACAACAATTAGATTTCCTTATAACTAATACATCATGCAAACAACCAAATAAAAAGAAAAATAAACATCGTCCTGAAGAGGCGAATTAAGTGAGGAAAGTATTTTGTTTTGAGTTACCATACGGAAAGAGTTTGAAGTAACGACATAATTTAGATGTCATGCACATAGAAAAAAATATTTGTGAGAATTATTTAGGGGCATCATTCAATATTGATGGAAAAACTAAGGACACATATAAAGCAACAAGACCTTAAGGATATGAATGTAAGAAAAGAACCATGGTTGCAGCATAATGATTCCAACTATACGATGACACTTGTTTGTTATTATATGTCAAAAAAAAGGAAAAGAACAAGATTTTTGTGCATTTTTATAATATGTAGAATTTCCTAATGGTTATGCTTCAAACACATCGTGGTGTATAAGCATGAATGATGGTAACATGACTGAATTAAAAAGTTGTGACCATTATGTCATTTTACAAATTTCTAAATACGAATAGGCATCATTGGTAGTAATAGGACATGATAGTCATGATATTTTCGTCCAATTATCTTAGCATCATCCACGGTTACACACTGTAACATTTTAAAGCATAACTATTAAGAAACAAATTTAAGGATGCACAAAAAACTTTTTCCCTTTTTTGACATATCACAACAAACAAGTAGTCTAGTATAAATGGAAACATTTGTTGCAACCATAGTTCCTTCTTATGTTAATATCCTTAAGATCTTTCATTGCTTTATATGTGCTCTTAGTTTTCCCATCAGTACTAAAAAAATGTCTCCAAAGCCTCCATACAAATATTATTTTCTATGTGCATTACATCTCAATTATGTTGCAACTTCAAAATCTTTCAGTATGGTATTTCAAACAAAATACTTCCTCACTTAGTTTGACTCTTTAGGATGACGTTTATTCTATTTTGGTGTTTTCCTGATCTGTAAATACCTAGAAATTCAGTTTTTATAAGATATTATTCCTAAAAGAACTTTTGGCTTCGATCTATATTTTACTTCCCCTTTAAATTTCTTACTTCTCTATATTTGATTGAGTTCAAGATATCGATAGTGACCCATGTAATATATTTTACTTCTTAACTTGTGTGAAGACATCCTTATTGCAAATAGGACATGCCATGTATCCCTTAATACTTCATCCAAATAAATTACCTGATGGTTGATTCATATGAAGTAATATATGTTAAAAAATAGTTTATATAGTTGAACTGTATAAAACTTACAGGTATTATACAAGTTAACCCCAGACCCCACTATGTGGGATTATATTGGATTTGTTGTTGTATTATACAAGTTAATTATATACACTTTTCTAACGTACTACTCCTTTCTTTTCAGTTTATGTGCCATATTCATTTTTAGTTTGTTCCAGAAAGAATGACCTCTTTCTAAATTTGGAAACAATGCAACTTAAACTTCCCATTTACCCGTAATGACAAGCTTTCATAGCCAGATAAATGTTATGGTATGTTTAATACCACAAGTTTCAAAATTATTTCATTCTTAAACTTCGTGTCCAGTCAAACAAGTTACATAAAATAAAACAGGGGGAGTGTTATTTAGACATAACGATAAAGAATTTAAGTAGTTACCATAGGTTAGAAAGTTATTTGCAGTCCAAAAAACAACAGCACGTATCTTGAAGCACATCATGGTTGATGCTTCAAATGTCTTTACACCGTCACTCCATAACTTATTCCATTTATCAACCACATGATTCAAATAAACATCAACAACAACAACCCAGTAAAATCCCACTAATGGGGTCTGGGGAGGGTAGTGTGTACGCAGACCTTACCCCTACCCCAAAGGAGTAGAGAGGTTTCCGAAAGACCCTCGGCTCAAGAAAACAGATTCAAATAAACATCAATATCCTTTTTAAGTACTCGAGGAATAGGAGTAAGCAGTTACATTATGATAAATAGGTCCTTAAAACATTTCCAAGTAGGAAGATTATAAGGAACTCAAATGACTAGCAACATACTATAAGGTGTTCTCATGTTACCAAATGGATTAAAACCATCAGTTGTAACGCCAATTCTAATTTTAAGAGGTTCTCGTCCATACCACAGATAATTCTCGTCAAACTCTTGCCAAGCTTCAGAATCAACAAGATACCTCAACTCTTTCGCCTTTTCCAAATTTTTTTCTTCTTGTCACCTCATGTCCATATTTGTTTTTCAAAAATAAATAACATTTGATGTCTTGGCTTCAAGGGAAAATACTACAAGACTTTATAAGGAATAGATTTATCCTTTCACTTAGAAAATTTCCATACCAAAGTACCACAATGTGGACAGCTTGTCTCCCTAATTAAGGGAAAGGCATACCCCCTGCCCCCCAAAATTGCCTCGAAATATCAGTTACACACATGTACTTATATTTGTTTGAAGATCTACAATCTCTGGGAATCTATATAGGAGATACAAATTAGTTAGGATTAAATTTACATGTTAGTCTATTTAGTGTATGTCCACTGTTTGCTAAGAGTCTTTTAGTCCTATTAGAAATTTATATACCAGTAAGTAGGGGTGTTCATAAAAACCCGAAAAACCGAACCAAACCGACCAAAAAAAATCACTTTTTAGGTTTGGTTTGGTATTGGTTTTGAATTTTAAAAACCGATCAAATTTGGTTTGGTTTTGGTTTTAATCAAAAAATAACCGAAAAAACCCGAACCAAACCGACTATAGAAATAGCTATTTAAATTTATTATTACACCAATATATATGTATATTCTTATACAAAGTTTATAATATTTTATGGTACATATTAGTCGTTTGTATTTTTAGTCTAGTTCTTTGCTATTTTAATTCTCTAATTCTTTGCCTTTACATTCTAGTTTGATTGGTAGTTTTCTTTTGCTAAGTACAAGAATTTATTGCATGTTAAATATAATCGATTTTTAATTGAGTATGTAACTTATTCATCACTATTTGATTCAATTATCATCAATATATCTTGATCAATAAATCTTGGTAAATGATAGACTTCTCAAAGAGCAATTAGTTTGAGAGTGTTATATTGAAAATGTAGTCGCCGGAATATGTGTTTGGTAGTGTATGTCTCATATTTAAGAAAAAACCCGATAAAAAACCGAAAAAATCGGAAAAAAAAACGACAAAAATCGAATCGATAAAAACCGACTTAATTGGTTTGGTACCAATATTTGAAGAACCGACTTACTCGGTTTGTTTTTTTTTAGGGAAAAACCGATCCAAACCGAACCATGAACACCCCTACCAGTAAGAAAAGTAAAGAGCTTCTAATACTAACAAAAATTTTATAGTATTGGACTTAGAAAAACTTTGTTTTATAAAGTAATAAAATTTATTAATGTTTGAGCTAAAACCATGTTCATATACAGTCAAACCTCTCTATAACAGTCTCGTTTGTTCCAGATATTTGTGGATGTTATAGCGAATTGCTGTTATAGAAAACATATATTATAACAGAAAATGAAATTTGATTCCGGAAAAACTTGGCTTTTATAGTAAAGTGATGTTATATAAGGATGTTGTTATAGAGAGGTCTGACTATATAAGAAGTATAGAATTTATCTTGGATTAAGAAGCTTATATGGAGAGATATGAACAATCAGGATTCATACAACTGGCTCCAATTTGCTATAGATTAAGGCAAAGTTGTGTTGTTATGTTAATTGACGAAACTAGTGAAGGAATCAACCAAAAGTCAAAATTATGGAGATAGATTCTAAAGAATAAGGATTTTATGGCTAGTAGAATTAAGACAAAATATATGCACTATAAGTTTGCACCCATTAAAGAATAAAGGTTAAGGGAGATATATGAGATTGTAGCGCATAAATGCACACAATCCAAATATTTTGGATCAATATTCAAATAGATTATATGATAGACAAAGAAGTAACATATAAAACTATAACATGATGACTGTAATAAAGGAGTTACATTGGAGTGTTGCAGGATAGAAAGATACCTAACAAAAAAAGAACAATAGTAAAAGAAAGAAAAGTTCTATAGAACAAGTTTAAGACCACTAATACTATATAGAAGTAAATGATGGACATCGAAGGTCCAACATAATCACAAGAAGAATGCCGTAGAAAATACGAACGTTAAGATGGACATGCAGTCATACATGTTTGAGCAAGATTAGAAATGATTAAATCCTACAAATGGAGCATATAGCACAGAAAGGATAAAATGTGAGGATGTTTAATATGTTTGACTATGTTCTACGCATTCGATATGCATCGATCATTTGGTGCGAGAATATGAAAAGCGAAAGGTAATAAAAAGGATAAGGTAAACCTGAAATCACTTGAAGGAAATTGTTTCAACTACGAATGCAACACAATGGAACCAAACAATCATCTAATCGGGTTGAAGCACAGCTGTTGTCATTACACCTACATAAGGCCAGATATTTGTTAAGGATCCTTTTATTCTGGATTGAGACTGGCTGTAGTAATAAGAATGAGATTCAGATCTAATTCCAGAGAACCACTTAACAAATTTACTATTAGAATGTAATGGACCTTAATAGAGGTTAATGGATATGGAAAATTGGTATAACCAAAACCAACTATTTTAAATTGAGGCGTAGTTGATTGAATGATATGATATTTGAGAAACTACTTACTATAGATTAATATATTTGTAATCTGCAAAAGCATTTGTAAAACTTTAAAACATGCTCAAAACATACCAAAAAAGTAATCAACAAAACATAGCTGAAAGACCGGTTTATTATTAAATATAAGAATATGTGGCATGGCAGCATGCAAAGACGGACTACTAGTAAATGTTACACATCATACATCGGTTTAGATGGATGCCAATGCTATGTCTATTTTCTTAAGCACAACCTCCTTTTTTTCTGATGCAATCAAGATCCAAATAGCTCGTTCAAACTATTGCCTTCAACCAGAAACTCATAGAATTGATATGGAGATTCTTTTATATGAAGAAAGTGAATGAAGCTATAGAATTTTTCTCAAGAGGAATAGGCAGGATAAAAGCTGACTAAATACACAGCTCTCTGTAAGGTTCTGAGTTCAAACATTCAGTCAAAAGGTTAAGCATATAGTGTGCTTCACAGATTCAGACACATAGTATAAAACCTGATTAGGGAGCAAAACTAGAGTGTTCACAGCTGCTCGACTTTCATATTCCCTCTTAACGACCTGGTGCATATACTCAAAAGATTCAAATATATTTTTGATAACCTCAAAAGATTCAAATATATGTTGACTTAAACAGGAGATGAAAGTTGGAAAGGTAGCAAACCATCTGTCTGACAGCTACAATACCTCAAATCCCAAATTTTTACAGTGCCAACCTCAGATCCCCGATACATCCAATTTTCATCACATTGGAATCCTACTGCCATCACAATGTTAGTGTGTGAATCAAAGCTCCTAATCTGAAAAAAAAAAAAGGTGACAAACTCTTTGTTTAACATGGGGAACTCAAACTAGATATTTCAGAGCCACAACAAAGGAAAGCACCAGGTAAAACAAAAGGGCATTAAGAGAGGAAATAATTATAGAATCAGTCTAAAACCTACCGGCTGAGGAGTGTTCGAGTTAATGTTAAATAATCGAATGTAAGGATCTCCAGCAGCGGTCAGGAAGTGATTATCCAGAGAAAATTTGGGCAGATTAACTTGTATACAGTTCAAGAAAGGGAAAGGAAGTAAATAAAGGCAGATGTATCACATAACTGGTCCAATAAAAATAAGTTGATTTAAAATGCATATATTTTTCTATGCGATTTGACTGTCCATAACACCTTCCCCACCAATAAATTTTGTTTGGGCAGATGAAAAACATCTCAACTATTTTGGGGATAAAGTTCACATACGTGATAAAAAAATGAAGCTTGAGTTGATTTCCCATTTCGCAAACTTGGCATCAAATTTACCCCGTATTGACATATGTCACATATATGCGAAAATGCAATTTGGCAAAAATATTTTATATAAAAGCTCTTAACACATAGATATCTCAAATGCTACAAGGATCGACCAGAAATTCTAAGAGTTGATCTATGCTTTAATCATCAACATATTATCTGTGTACATATCCATGTATTGAACAGAGAGGACCATATATAGAGGGGCATTAACAAGAATGAAGGAAAATATCCCGAAAGAAAACACAAGCAAAATACATCAATGTGAGACCATGTGCTCCCACCTTTGTGAACAAATTTACTCAACACCGGTGGCCGTGCATATAGTCATAGTCAAGGTAATGATATAGCACCTATAACCAAAAAAAGAAATAAAATAGAAAAACAAAGAAAATAGAAGGACCAAATATAAACTGAAAGCAAATACCTTAGATAATCCTTCTCTCATAGATTCATTAAAGATAACATAAAAAATATCTTTTACTGTTAAATTTGTTACCGATACAAATAAAAGTGGTAAAAGTGGTAAAAAGAATTGAAGTTAAGGAGACATACTGATACTGGGTATTGGAGGGAACTTAATCTTTCTTCCTATTCAAATTCACACAAACAGAAAAAGAACTTTTGAGGCATTGTTTGACAAAACAAATTGGGGTTTTCAACCAAAAAATGGATATTTTGTCCTGAAAAACCAGGGATCAAATCATCACATTAGATCATTGATTGAGAGAGCACTAGGGTTTTGCAGGGATTTTGCGAGAGATACATACGCAGAGAATAAAGGTTGAGTTGGGTTTGAAAATTTGTGGGGATGACAAACCCTTATATACATAACGGTTATAGTCCCTTCACTAGGATAAGTAGTACTTTAGTACCTCACGTATACTCTAGTTACATTTCAGTTCACTAAATTTTGAGTTGCTCCGACTTGCTCGGAGAAAATTAGAAAAAGTCCAAAGTAGTCCTCAAGGATACATTAAAAATGGTTCCTTATAACATGGACTACTAACAAGTATCTGTTGTAAATACATTGAATTTGTGAATGTCCAAAAACTCATCCATTAACCATTTTGGATATACATAAATATGTTTATTATATTCATTTAATATCTTGTAACGCTCAAGTAAATTATACACTATATATACGGTATTTCTAATTCTACAAAAGACATCAATAAGATAGACTTGAATACAACTTGATAGAAGAAAAGTTTTATCTATATTTCTTGACTTATATTGCTATAATTTTATAATACGTTATCAGCACGAGGTTCTAACCAACTGAAGTTATCTGCTTCATCCAAATTTTATCTTCTTCCTAAAAGAGGTAGTCAGTTTCTTTTCCGATTCAGGTATACATTTCTATGTTTATAACATTTCTATTAGGATCTTCTTTAACCTGCAATTTAATTACCATATGCATAACTTGTTTTGAATATGATTATAATAATTGTATTGGTATGAAAATAATAAGTTTCGGTTAAATTATTATTTCATTATATAAACTATGAAGAATTTTAATCCTACACATAAATAAATAAATAAATAAATAAATAAATAAATAAATAAATAAATAAATAAGTATTAAAATTGAATTACAATAATTAGACTAATTAAGCCCACATCCAAATATTCTAACATAATATGCATTTAGAAGGAATTCTTGCAAAATTTTTAAAAGGTTTAAACGTGTCTTCAATAAATTTATCACCTAAGTGTACAAAGTAATTAATGACTTTAAAATTAACGATTGAACTATTAGATGAATCGTATTGAATGTTGAAACTTGTCAGAATTGATATCATCTAGTTTATGCCTACTTAGCTTATTGAAACGTATTCTAAGTAGAACAAAATTATACTAGTACATATTAATTCAACTTATTTATTCTATGAAAATATACTTACATGTCTAAAGTTTTTGTGGGTAATATTAAACACTAATTTATCATCGCACTGCACATAATTATTTGTTTGATAATTTTATATATAGAATATTAATACATGATTATGCACTGCACTAAATTAATAATAATTCTTGTCATTCTAATTCACTTATTTCTATGATAGTTTTCACTATGTCGAATTTGTCAAAGCTTGAATTTATGGCACTTGACATCTCTGGGAATAACTATTTGCCATAGGTACTTGATGCTGAAATTCACCTTGACGCTAAAGGTCTTGGTGACACTATTAAAGAAGGAAATGAAGCATCAAGTCAGGATAAGGCGAAAGCCATGATTTTCCTTCGCCATCATCTCGATGAAGGGTTAAAAAGTGAATATTTAACCTTGAAAGATCCATTTCAATTATGCACTAGTTTGAAGGAACGATATGACCACCTAAAGGCCACGGTATTGCCAAGAGCTCGTCGTGAGTGGGTGCACTTACGGCTACAAGATTATAAGACCATAAGTGAATATAATTTTGCTGTATATAGGATAATTTCCCAACTAAAATTATGTGGGGAACCTATGAATGATGAGGACATGCTGGAAAAGACTCCTTCCACTTTTCATGCCTTAAATATGGTGTTACAGCAGCAATACCGTGAAAAGGGCTTTAAGAAATATTAAGAGTTAATTTCATACCTTTTGGTGGCTAAACAACATAATGCCCTTTTAATGAAAAATCATGAAGCCCGCCCCACTGGACCAATTCCATTTCCAGAAGCGAATATGGGAACGATAGATCCACGTCTGAAAAAAGACAAAATAATTATTGTGGTTATATAAATATACGTGGGCGTGGCAAGGGGCGAAATAATAATCGTCATGGTGGTAGTCGTTATAAACAAGTGAACAATAAGGGTTCTCAGAATAATCCTTCAAAAGGCAAAGGTAATGTTTGCCACCGATGTGGTATGAAAAATTATTGGGCATGAATTTATCGTACACCTGAACAGTTTGTCAAATTTTATCAAGCATCTATAAAAGGGAAACAAAATAAAGTTGAGACTAACTTAACTTTTCAAAATGATGTTGAGGTGGGCCCTATGAATAATCATGATAAAGTTGAAGCAAACATTGCCTATAAAGATGATATTTTTGAAGGCCTTGCAGATATTACTCATTTAGAAGCTGGAGATTTCTTTGAGCATCATAACTGAAGGCTTATTATTGGGAAAAATTATAAGAATAAATGTATTTCTTTTTATGAAGTTCATATTTAAAACTTTTTATGTTGTTAGTATTTAATTTCATAAATGTTGTTTCTTTTGTTCTTAAACTTTTCAATATTACTTATGATGTATTTATTTTCTTCTTGAAGAATATGAAAACTTCCCAATCTTCAGTTGTCCGTATGAATAATAAAAAAAAAATATGTCTTCTGGATAGTGCTACGACGCACATCATATTAAAAGATAATAGATATTTCTCTTATTTAATTATGAAAGAAGCCAATATCATAACAATATCTGGTAGTACAAAATTAATTGAGGGCTATGGAAGAGCGACTGTATTACTACCAGGAGGAACTATATTGGTTGTTAGTGATGCATTATATTGTAGTAGGTCTCAACGAAATTTGTTGAGTTTCAAAGATATTCGCCAAAATGGCTATCATATTAAGACTATCAATGAAGGAAAGGTTGAATACATTTATGTTACTACAATAAAAGCAGAAAAAGAAGTATATACTTGAAAAGCTTCCCGCATCTTCCTCTAGATTATACTATACTAATATTAGTGTAGTTGAATCACATGCCATAGTAAACAAGGAGTTTACTAATGATTTTATTATTTGGCATGACCGGTTGGGCCATCCCGATTATAATATGATGCGCAAAATAATTGAGAATTCACATGGTCATTTATTGAAGAACGAGAAGATTCTTCAAACTAAAGAATTCTCTTGTGCTGCATGTTCTCAAGGAAAACTGATTATTAGGCCATCAGTAATTAAAGTTGGAGTTGAATCTCCTGCATTTTTAGAACGTATACAGGGTGATATATGTGGGCCCATACACCCTCCATGTGGACCATTAAGATATTATATGGTTTTGATAGATGCATCTACAAGATGGTCACATGCGTGCTTGTTATCAACCCGCAATTTGGCCTTTGCGAGGTTAGTAGCTCAATTAATAAGATTAAGAGCACAATTTCCAAATTATGCAATTAAGACACTTCGTCTTAATAATGCTGGTGAATTTACATCCCAGGCCTTTAATGATTATTTCATAACAACTAGGATAACAATTGAGCATCCAATTGCTCATGTTCATACTCAAAATGGTCTAGCGGAATCATTGATCAAACGGCTCTAATTAATTGCTAGACTAATGCTTATGAGAACAAAATTTCCCATTTCGGCATGGGGCCATGCTATTTTGCATCCAGCAGCTCTTGTGTGGATTAGACCCACAAGTTATCATAAAGTCTCCCAAATACAATTGGCTTTTAGTCAGGAGCCAAATATTTTCCATCTTAGAATATTTGGATGTGCAGTATATGTTCCAATTGCTCCACCATAGCACACAAAGATGGGACCCCAAAGAAGATTGGGTATATATGTTGGGTATGAATCTCCTTCTATTATAAAATATTTGGAACCTATAACTGGAGATTTATTTACGGTAAGATTTGTTGATTGTCATTTTGATGAATCAGAATACTCAATATTCGGGGGGAGAAAATAAGCAGTTGCAAAAGGAGATAGATTGGAATGCATTATCACTATCTCATTTAGATCCTCGAACAAATCAATGTGAACATGAGGTTCAAAAGATAATTTATTTATAAAATATTTTAAACCAACTACCTGATGCATTCACTAACCTACCAAGGGTGACTAAGTCACATATTCCAGCTGCTAATGCTCCTATTCGAATTGATATCCCAATTGGACAATCTATAAATACAAATGAGTCTATGCCATGCTTGAAACGTGGTAGACCAATTGGTTCCAAAGATAAAAATCCTCGAATGCGAAAAGGAGAAAATGATCTAGGAGATAATAATATGGAGGTAATTGCTCAAAAAGAGCCCTGTGGCATAAGAAATGATAAGACCTCAGAGGAGGTCAAGGTACCTGAAAATAATAAGAATGAAAGATCTCAATAAGTTATGTCTCTACGGAAAAAAGGTGGAACCGAAATAATATTATTATCGACAATATTTTTACTTATAATATTGTTGTTAAAATAATGCAACAAGATGAGGATCTTGAACCAAGATCTGTCGATGAATGTAGACAGAGAAATGATTGGCAAAAATAGAAAGACGCTATCCAGGCAGAATTAGCGTCACTTGAAAAACATAAAGTATTCGGACGTATAGTCCGAACACCTGAAAGAATAAAGCCAGTGGGATACAAATGGATTTTTGTGGAAAAACGAAATGATAAAAATGAAGTCGTTAGATATAAAGCACGACTTGTTGCATAAGAATTTTCGCAAAGACCTGACATTGATTATATGGAGACATATTCTCTTGTGGTAGATGCAATCACTTTCAGATATCTTATGAATTTGACAGTCCATAAAAAACTTGATATGTGTCTAATGGATGTTATCACAACCTATTTGTATGGCACATTAGACAACGAAATTTATATGAAAATCCCTGAAGGGCTCAAAGTTTCTGAAACTAATAAAAGTTTTCGGGAAACTTATTCAATAAAGCTTCAAAAATCCTTATATGGATTGAAACAATCAGGGCGAATGTGGTATAATTGCCTGAGTGAGTATTTGCTGAAAGAAGGGTATAAGAATGATCCAATTTGTCCTTGTGTATTTATAAGAAGGTCTGGATCTGAATTTGTTATAATCACTGTGTATGTTGATGATCTAAATATCATTGGAACTCTTGGGGAACTTCCAAAAGCAGTAGATTGTTTGAATAAAGAGTTTGAAATAAAAGACCTTGGAAAGACAAAATTTTATCTTGGTCTACAAATTAAGCATATAAAAAATGGAATTTTTGTCCATCAATCAACTTATACCGAAAAGATCCTAAAGCGCTTTTATATGGATAAAACACATCCATTGAGTACCCCGATGGTTGTGAGATCACTTGATATAAATAAAGATCCATTTCGACCTCATTAAAAATGATGGAGAGTTTCTTGGTGATGAAACTCCATATCTTAATGCAATTGGGGCACTAATGTATCTTGCAAATAATACTCGACCAGATATAACTTTTGCAGTAAGTTTATTAGCAAGATTTAGTTCCTTTCCAACAACAAGACACTGGAATGGTGTTAAGAATATTTTTAGATACCTCCGAGGGACTATTGATATGGGATTATTTTATTCTTATGAATCCGATTCACAGTTGATTGGTTATGCAGATGCAAGTTATTTATCTGACCCACATAAAGTCCGATCTCAAACAGGCTATCTATTTACTTGTGGGGGTACAACTATTTCATGGCGTTCAACAAAATAAACTTTAGTTGCTACATCTTCCAATCATGCAGAGATAATAGTTATTCATGAAGTTAGTCGAGAATGTGTATGGTTAAGATCAGTGACTCAACATATTCAACAATTGTGTGGTCTTTCTTTAAAAACGAAGATTCCAACGATATTGTATGAAGATAATGATGCTTGCATAGCTCAACTTAAAGGAGGATATATCAAAGGAGACAGAACAAAGCACATTTCACCAAAGTTCTTTTTCACACACGATCTTCAGTAAAATGGTGAGATAGATGTTCAACAAATCCATTCAAGTGACAATCTAGAAAATTTATTCACTAAGGCATTGGCAACATCAACATTTGAAAAGCTAAGACATAAGATTGGAATGCATCGTCTCCGAGATATCAAATAAAATTTTCATCAGGGGGAGTATAATATGCAATGTACTCTTTTTTCCTTAACCAAGGTTTTGTCCCAATTGGGTTTTTCTAATAAGGTTTTTAATGAGGCAGCACTCAATGCGTATTATAAGATATGTGTACTCTTTTTCCTTCACTAGGCTTTTTCCCATCGGATTTTTCCTAGTAAGGTTTTAACGAGGCACATTATCTATGGATATTCAAGAAAAGTGTTGTGAATACATTGAATTTGTGAATGTCCAACAACTCATCCATAAACCATTTTGGATATACATGAATATGTTTATTACACTCATTTAATATCTTGTAACTCTCAAGTAAATTGTACACTATATATACGGTATTTCTAATTCTACAAAAGATATCAATAAGATAGACTTGAATACAACTTGATAGAATAAAAGTTTTATCTATATTTCTTGACTTATATTACTATAATTTTATAATAGTATCAACCTTTCAGCTTTTTGTAATGGATTTATTTTAAACTAAAATTAGCTATATGCTTTTCATTTGATATGTTTTCAACTTTAATTTATTTAAAAAAGAGAAGAGAAAATTACAGAAATAAATCAAACTTAAACATCACTTACTAATAATTAGCCATTAAGTCATGCTATCAAGATAATTAAAACAAATTACTAATGATATACAATATTAAAAAAATATAGGCAAAAAAAGATTTTTTTAATGGTATGGTTGAAATTCATTGAAAACATATAAATAAAACAATATTCAAAATTTGAGGAAGAATGGACGTAATTTGGACAGGCTTGGAGTCAAAATTTATTACTAATGATATACAGTATTGTTTATCCTAAAATAGGTACTGTTAAATTTGTAAATGTAGTTTATAGACACATGGATTAAGTTGATCTGATTAGCATAAAGTAATAATAATTAGTAATGAAATCAAGTAAATATAAAGCAAGAATGTAATAAAGTTAGCATGGGTCGTAAGAACTCGGAGGAATTTCTCAATGGGGATGACTCCGGTTAAATACTTAGCCTCTAAGAACACTTCGAATCCGGAGCAAAAAAATATAGAGAACAAAGTAAGTATGATATTTTACTTTATGATTTTCTCCTCTTTTACAATAGAATGAAAACCTCTATTTATGCCAGAGCTATGGGGTGCATGATCCACAAATTATGTCCCCCTTAATTACCAATATTAATGCTGCAATAAAAGATAATTAAAAGGTGATAAAGAATAATAAAGGGTAATAAATCCTAATGAAAGTTATTAAAGGTTAGAGGAATCTTGGGGTCTTCTGTTACGTTTCTGTAACAGTCATATCTTAAATTACTTCTTATCCGGCCACAGGTTTGTATCCGGTGTCACCGTGGTTGAGTCACTACTGACTGGTCTTACTTGACACATGTCAGTTCCTAATTCACTCAACTTTTGAGGTCGATTCTTACCGTATACATATAGTTTCCCTACTTTTTTCGTGACCCGTTGTGATGTGACTGAGAAGTGGAAGATTTTATCCTTTCCATCCTCGCCACTACCTCATTAAAAACCTTGTTGGAAAAACTCAATCGGGACAAAAATCGGGCAAAGGGAAAAAGACTACAGAACTTAGGGATTCAGATGACAACTTAGCCACTTATTTTTTCTTTCGTCAATAATCAGTTGGAGCAGAAAAAGTACCACCACCACAGAAAGCTTGATCTCGGGCTTTTAGTATTCACCTAAAACTTTTGACTCTTGGATTTATACCCGAAACCTCTCTTTGAGTTTTGACTCTTGAATTTTCAGTTGTACCTGAAACTTTTATAATCTCACAATCTTAGAGACCAAGGATATTAATGACCAAGAGTTTTATACTTCTGGTTTTGATAAAGTCTGAGAATTTAATGCATCCGATTAACTTTACAACCGGAAAACAAGGCATCCGAACTTTAGACTTTTGATTGGATGGCTTTGTTAGAAAGGACCCTTATGTTTATGGTGCTTTTGAAGAGGACGTCTCATGTTCATCTGGGCATAATTGTTGGAATTCGTAAACCTTATTTGCTTTTAAGTGTGAGCAAATTTTAAGAATGATTTTGTCCATTCAGACATATACGAGAATATTTTAGAAGGTGCAAATTTTGCTTCATTCCATTCCTTGAACGTACTCAAGTGTTTACAACTTTGTTGCGGCCGGGACGATTTTTATTGGGTCTAGCCAGTTCTTAATTCTGATTCCTTCAAAAAAAGAAATTGGGTTTGATCTTGCGATCCCTAGTCCTTTTCTTTATTTCGGAGCCAGTTCGGGCTATCTCCGATATCCTGTACGAACATGATGTCTTTAGGCATAATATTTTTTTTCATTAGTCGTATCCATCTTCAGATGCTTCTGGTACTTATTGTTGCAGTTTTCGCTGCTTTGATGCAACATTCCCCAGCGTTCATAGACATTACTGTCCTTCGTCGAAGTTATTTTCTGGCGACTCGCTATGAGAACGCTCATGCCTCCTGTGAGTCAGTGATCCTAATGGGCATGGTTCAAATTGGTATATGGAATGCCTCCGATCAAAGTTCAGTTGACCTTGAATTTAGGATATAGAAGATGTCGATATAATTACCTAATTATCTTCTACGTGAATCTTTGACTCGTACTTGTTATGAACATCTATCCACATCGTTGCTTGAAATTCCGACAAACTCTCCTCCAACTTCCTTGAGGCATCAGAGCTTGAGGGATTGAAACCCCTGGTAAATGATTTTGCTTCCCATTTATCCGGTACTGCCAGTAACAACATTCTTTTTTTTTGGAATCGAATCACGAACTCTCGTAGCAACTCTGAGTCTCCTTGAGTGATTCTGAATATATCTATTTTTCTAGCTTGAACTTTTCTTGCTCTAGCATGAGCTTTGATGAAAGAATCTGCAAGCATTTTAAAAGAATCAATTGAGTGTTCAGGTAAAAGTGAATACCATGTTAAAGCTCGTTTCGTTAGGGTTTCGCCAAATTTCTTTAGCAAAACTGATTCAATCTCATGTAGAGCCAAATCGTTTCCCTTCACAGTTGTGGTGTAAGTTGTAATGTTTTCCTATATATCCGATGTTCTTTCGTATTTTGGAATATCTGGCATCTTGAATCTCTTTGGGATAAACTCTGGAGCCGCACTAGGTTTGAACGTGTAACGACACGGTCAGTCGTTTTGAATATTATAACCATGTTCCCCCATTTACTGCTCAATTTATGTCTTGCAATTGATTTATGATTTATCGGGTTAGTTGGTTCGGGTCCGGAAGGAACTCGGAGTTAAATAAGACACTTAGTCTCATAATTGAGAAATTTAAGTTAGAAAAGTGGACAAGATATGGATCTATGTGTAAACGACCTCGGAATTGAATTTTGATGATTCCAATAGCTCCGTATGGTGATTTTGGACTTAGAAGCGTGTCCGAAATATTATTTGAAAGTCTGTAGAGGAATTAGGCTTGAAATGCCGAAAGTTTTATTTTTGAGAAGTTTGACCGGAGGGTTGACTTTTTGATATCGGGGTCAGAATCCGATTCTGAAAATTAGAATACCTCTGTTATGTCATTTAGGACTTGTGTGCAAAATTTGAGGTCAATCGGACGTGATTTGATAGGTTCCGAAGTTGTTTGTACAAATTAGAAATTTTAAAGTTTATTAGGCTTGAATTGGGGTGTAATTCATGGTTTTAGCTTTGTTTGAAGTGAGGTGAGGATTCGACTAAGTTCGTATGATGTTTTATGACTTGTTGGTATATTTGGTTGAGGTCCCGAGGGCCTCGGGTGAGTTTCGGATGGTTAACGGATCAAAAATTGAACTAGAACAGCTGCTGCAATTTCCTTCTGTTGGAAATTGCTTCTGTTGGAACAGCTGCTGCAATTTCCTTCGGGTCGAGGTCCATGACCGAAGCCCAGATCGAGCTCAGGGTCGAGGTCCATGAACAAAGCCCAGATGGAGCTCATGGTCGAGGGCCACGACCGAAGCCAAGATTGAGCCCAGAGTCGAGGGCCACGATCGAGCCCAGAGTCGAGGGCCACGATCGAAGGCATAATCGAGCTCAGAGTCGAGGGCCACAATCGAAGGCATGATCGAGCCCATGGTTGAGGGTTACGGTCGAAGGCCGGGTCGAAGGCATAATCAAGGGCCAGGACCGAGAACCAGGATCAAGGACCTCGATCGAAGGCCAAGATCGAGGCAAAACCGAGGATGTCTAGGCAGAATTATAAAAACGGGGACTTCGTCCCATTTGCCATTTTTGACAAATTGGAGCTTGAGGAGAGGCGATTTTTGATATATTTTCAAGAAAAACTTGAGGTAAGTCCCTTGTGATTATTTTTACTCCATAATATTGAATTATCATCGAATAATCTGACTAGATTACATGATTTTGAGGTGTAAATTGGAGATTGGAACTTAGAAATTTGGAAATAAGATTTGTAGATTTGAGGGTCGAGTTGAGATCGAATTTTGGTAAAATTGGTATGAGTAGACTCATGGTTGAATGGGCTTTCGGATTTTATAACTTTTATCGAGTTCCGAGACGTGGGCCCACAGGCGATTTTTGAGCCAATTTCGGGTTTTGGTCTAATTTTGAAGCTTTTCTTGTGGAATTCATTCCATTAGCGTATATTGATGGTATTATACTGATTTTGAATAGATTTGGAGAATTTGGAGGCCGAGTCCAGAGGCAAGAGCATTGCGGGGTAGAGATTTGACCGGTTTGAGATAAGTAACAGTTTTAACTCTGGCTTTGAGGGTATAAACCCGGAGATTTGTCATTACGTGATTGTTTAGAAGTGATACCCACGCTAGGTGACGAGCATGTGGGTGTGCACCGTTAGGAATTGAGACTTGGTCCGTCCCGTGAGGTTGTGAGGCCTAATGGCTATTATCTGTGGTTATGTGTTTATTTGTTGTTGAACTTGTTTGCCTTCATGTTAGAAATTATGCTTAGGCTTTATTCATGCTCACATTATTTGTACTTAGTCATAGAAATTATTGTACATGTTTACCTCCGTCTCTATTATTTGCTAATATGCAGTGATACTTGATGTGGGCTGTGTTCCCTTATTTGTTGGTGATGATGAGGCTAGTGAGGTACATGATTGAGTGAGGCCGAGGGCCTGGTTGTGAGGATATTAATACCATAGCGCGTGAGTTATCCGCGTAGCACGTGAGTTGACCGTGCGGGTCCAGGTATTAATACCATAGCGCGTGAGTTGTCCGCGTAGCACGTGAGTTGACCATGCGGATCTAAGTATTGATATGATGGCACGTGAGTTGTCCGTGCTTAGCGCTTGGGCTTTGGGAGTCCCTCCGGAGTCTGTACACACCCCCAGTGAGCGCAGGGTGTTGAGTATTTTGAGTATTGAGTGCTGAGTATGAGTGATGAGTGATGGAGTGACACTGTTGTGATGTTGTATTTATTTGTGTTGTTGCTGCATTTATCTGTTAAACTTCTTTGTGGCATTTATTGAGTTATGGAATTTACATGTTTATTTCTGTTTATTTTTAAATTGTGAAAATAATAATAATAATAATAATAATAAAGAATTGGACTGTTTTACTTAGCTCGTCACTATTGCTCAGTTCCTTCGTTATTTCTGTTACTTGCTGAGGTGGTTGTACTCATGCTACACCCTGCACTTTATGTGCAGATTCAGGTGAGTTAGAGCGCGGTGATCGTTGAGTTCATGCCGGCTATCTGTGGAGATTGCAAGGTAGCTGCTAGCGTCCGCAGGACCTTGTTACTCCTTTTATCATTTTTTCTTTTGGATTGTATTGACAGTTAGACAGTTTCATTTCTTAGTTCACAGATTTAGACGCTCATGACTTAGTGACACCCCGATGTATGGGGCTCGTTTTCGTATTTCTAAAATTTTATTTAGAGTTGATTTAGTTTATGAGAAATTAATTGTTGAAATATTTTATTAAATTCTTATAATCGGTTTAGTAGAAATATTTTGATAAATAGGCTTGCCTTGTAACACGATAGGCGCCATCACGACCATGGTCAGATTTTGGGTCGTGACAGAACGATAACTGCATATACTTCTTCGAGTTCGGTCCCTTCAAAAGCGGAGGTGCCCCCGGGATTTAATCCATTTGAGAGTGAAATTCCTTAGCATTCTGATCCATTCTAGCATTTATTTCCCTCATGAGCTCGGTCTTGAAAGAATCATCTGCATTGTTTTCATTTCCAGATCCACTACCTGCACCGCCTGCTTGATTGTTGTTTGATCTAAACTCACCTCTGGTAACAATGTTATCGGTTCTTGGTGCTGTTTGATTTATAGGCACGCCAGGAGGGGCTCGAACTCCATCATTTGAATTGTTTGAGACCACCGGTAACGCTTGTTGAAGTTCAGTCATTATCCGATCCTGTCTTGAGAGGTGATTCATGATTTTCCTTTGCTGTGCTCTCAAATTTTTTATAGTATCGGCAACGGGTTCAGCATCCATATCATCATGGGTAGGACTCCTCGCATGCCGAATATTTCTTTCCTCCCAATTCAGAGTTGATTCATTCCAATCAATATGGTTTTACTAGTTGAATCGTCCTGTTGAGTCCCCTCATGAAAATTGTCCCCACGTTCGTAGTCGTTATTTGTTCCAACATTGAGTGAGTTGTTGATAGCATTGGGTGCCATAACTGATTTTTTCTTACTAAAGAAAAACTTCAAAGTATGTTAGTAAAAGACAAATAGATCAAAGTAATACCACAATTGTCTATTTCTATGGTGAGTCCTAAATTGTTTACCCTAAAGAAAAAAATACAATTGAATTTATAGATATGATTTATATACACATGGATTAAGTTGATCTAATTAGCATAAAGTAATAATAATTAGTAATAAAGTCAAGTAAATATAAAGGAAGAATGTAATAAAGTTAGCCTGGGCGTAAGAACTCAGAGGAATCTCTCTATGGGGATGACTCCAGTTGAATACGCAGCCTCTAAGAACACTTCGAATCCGGAGCAAAAGAATATAGAGAACAAAGTAAGTATGATATTTTGCTAAATGATTTTTTCCCCTTTACAATAGAATGAAAGTCTCTATTTATACTAGAGCTACGGGGTGCATGATCCACAAAATTATACCCCCCTTAATTACCAATATTAATGTTGCAATAAAAGGTAATTAAAAGGTCGTAAAAATAATAAAGGGTAATAAAGCCTAATAAAGGCCAGATGAATCTTGGGAGTCATATCTTGAATTGCTTTTTATCCAACCACAGGTTTGTATCCGGTATCACCATGGTTGAGCCACCACTAACTGATCATCCTTAACATGTGCCGCTTCCTAACTTTTGAGACCAGTTTTTACCGTATACAGTATTCAAAAAATCTAGAAAAAAGGAATTTTCCCCAATGAGTATGGTTAGAATTTGCTGAAAACACATAGAGGAGGCAATATATAAAACTTGAGAAAGACCGGAGGTAATTTGAACTGGTTGGAGTCAAAATTCGTAGTTAAAATCGAATATAAATTTTCTTTGTAAGACACTTATCTCATATTTATCTCATACACAGATAAATATGGATATACAGGGGATACACATCTGATACGTATGAGATACACAAATTGTACACAGGATACACATCTCATCTTCTTCCACGTTCGTCTTCTATCTTCAAACTTGGCTCAAATTCAATTCAAACCACCGACCAAATTATCTGATAATTGAGATTCAAATTCCTTGAGATATAACTAATTTATTCAAACAATATACTCTCGAAATAAAATCTAATTTCGAAAACCCAAATTTTCAAACTCAAGGTTAAGCGAGTCTCAGCTAAAAGTAGAAATCACACATGAATGCACATACTATAAACACAAATAAAATGGCATTTTTGTAGGAACTTGAAGTAAATCGCAACTCACGATGATCGACTCGAGGATAAAACCTCCAAATGTAAATCTCAATTTACGATTTTTTTTGTTTTAATACTCCGAAATTAAATAAGTAGTAAATATATTTCGGCCTTTGGATTGTTTTTTAGAGCTTATTTAGCTTCTGCAGCAGACGGCTTTACTTATATTTTCTCTTCAAGCTAACTAAAAAGCATAGAGCATAATCAACTTCTAAATTTGCAGAATGGAGAAAATTAGTTCTTTCCTTATTTGAATCAATTATGCCTCAATTTCAACTTATTGGAATCAACTCTATGAAAACTTTATACCAATTTCACTTTACATCTTTACTAAATTAGTCGGAAGTTGGTTGTATTTCTTTTTCTTATTTCATTTGATGTCACATGATTTATATGACATCTTCTGGTACTTTTGTCGTTAATTAGGATATGTGGTAGTTTGGTTCCTTGATATAGTCTTTAGTTGTACTTCAGTCCCTAAATTATGGAGTAGTACGTTCTGAGTTCCTTGTATTCAATATAGTTATAAAAAATCTCAACAGATAATAATACTTTGATAAATGGCCTATAAATTCATAAATTTCTTTAACGAGTTTCAATTTTCCTCGTAGTTCCTTTTTAAGACGTGTGTAAATTTGAGATGAGAAATTCCCCCCCCCCCCCCCCCCACCCCCGCCACTACTCCATCCACAATCAATCCCGGCCCCACCCCTACCCTTTTAACCCTCGGCCCCCACCCCGCAACCTACCCTCGTCACCGCCACCCAACCCCTAGAACCCGACATACCATCCTCCCTCGCCCTTACCAATTTCGTCTCAAATAACAATAACAATGAACCTAGTATAATTTCACGAGTGGGGTTTGGGGATGATAGTGTGTACGCAGACCTCACCCATGCCTTGACGGTAGAGAAACTGTTTTTGATAGACCCCCAACTCGAGGAACGAAGAAAAGAAAGCAGTAATAACAATCAGTAATAACAACAAGATAATAAAAAAAACAAGCAAAATAATCAACATGTAGTAATAGGGATTTACCAATAACATAATACAAGGCTAACTACTAATACCACTGGTATGGAGAAGACACACACTTGACTACCTACTAACCTTCTACCCTGATTCTCGACTTTCATACCTTCTTATCAAGGGTCATGTCCTCAGTAAGCTGAAGCAATGCCAAATCTTGCCTAATCACCTCTCTCCGGTACTTCTTGGGCCTACCTCTACCTCTCTTCAGATCCGCTGAGGCCAACCTCTTATACCTCCTCACTGGGGCATATGTGTTTCTCCTCATATGCCCAAACCACCTAAGCGTCGCTTCCCTCATCTTGTTCTCTACCGAGGCTACTCCTACCATTTCCCGAATATTTTTATTTCTAATCTTATCAATCCTGGAATGTCCGCACATCCATCTCAACATCCTCATTTCTGCTACTTTCATCTTCTGGACATGAGAGTTCTTGACTGGCCAATACTCTACTCCATACAACATGGTTGGTCTAACAACCACTATGTAAAATTTCTCTTAAGTTTAAGTAGCACAATCTTATCACATAAAATACC
This sequence comes from Nicotiana tomentosiformis, assembly GCF_000390325.3. NCBI lineage: Eukaryota > Viridiplantae > Streptophyta > Magnoliopsida > Solanales > Solanaceae > Nicotiana > Nicotiana tomentosiformis. Next base: position 14,265,176 of record NC_090814.1, read on the forward strand.
GGATGCGAGTCTCTATTTCACTCACCCCGCTCCTATACGATGGGTAACATCCTCATCAATCTCCTCCATTTTCTTGGATAATAGACACAAGGTAATTGCAACTATCTCTCTTAGGGATGACTTCAAGCCTCTCGTCCACGTCCGCTCCATCTGTCTCGTAACTGAACTTGCACTCCACGTACTCAATCTTGGTCCTACTCAATTTGAAACCTTTAGGCTCTAGGGTCTGTCTCCAAACCTCCAGTCTCACATTAATAATACTGTATCGCGTCTCGTCAATTAGTATAATATCATCCAAAAAACATACATCATGGCACCTTCCCTTGAACATGGCGCGCTAGTGTGTCCAACGCTGAGGTAAATAAGAATGGGCTAAGAGCCGACCCCTGGTACAACCCCATCACTATTGGAAAGTGGTCTGAATCCCCCTCCTGTCCTCATTCATGTTTTAGCTCCATCATACATGTCTTTAATCATCCTGGTGTAGACCACATGAACACTCCCAGCCTCCAAACATCTCCATAAAATCTCCTTCGGGACTTTGTTATATGCTTTCTCTAAATCAATGAACACCATATGTAAGTCCCTCTTGCTCTCCTTATACTGCTCCACCAATCTCCTTACAAGGTGAATGACTTCCGTAGTCGAACGTTCCGGCATGAATCCGAGCTGGTTTTCGAAAATAGACACGTTCTTCCTCACCCTCGCTTTCACCACTCTCTCCCAAACTTTCATTGTGTGACTCAGTAGCTTGATACCCTTATAGTTGTTGCAATTTGGGATATCCCCTTATTCTTGTACACCTGAATCATCATACTCCACCTCCATTCCTCAGACATTTTCTTCATCCCTTACCCATTTCGTCTCTCATAGTTAAATTATATATTTTTTCAAAAAACAAATTGTTACTTGACCAAGCACCAGAAAATAAGTAATAAAACTACTTATTTTTCAAAAAAATATTTATTAAGGAAAATATTTTCCTTTCCTATCAAACACACCCCGTGAGGAAAATGATTTTACCTCATTAGACTGCTTCTCCAAACCTCTCAGAATAATGAAATCGGATTGTGGAAACCAAGAGGTGGCATATGTTTCAAAATCCAAATACAAGACACAAGCATTGAATTACTAAAGGCCTGTCATCCTTCATAAGAAACAAAACACACTCGTGCACTCTTGGAAACTTAAAATTACAAACGCTACTGGATGCCTCTATCTGCTTGAACACTTTGTTAATTAACTGTCTACTTTGTTTTCGTGATCTGAAAAGTCAGCATTGAAATGCGTTCTGCAAATCGATCACCTGAGATTATAATTAATTTGATAATGTTTCATTAGTTACGGAGTATATTAAAAAAATAGATTATATATATGTCCACATGCGACATGCCTAGCTAGTATACATTTGTCTATGCAGAGACCATTTCCAGAAAATAAGCTCAGATGTTGGTTCTTATAATTTGATATAAAAAGAACTTTGGAACTGATTTTGAGTTGCAAAAACAACGCGCGAACCCAATCCCAAGATTTTCTACACACACTTAGCGGGCGTTTGAAATTTAGAATTTGTGTTTGGGTATCAATATAATTGTGGGTTGTTTTTAAAGTTTTGTAAGTAATTTGAGTGAAAATTTTGAAAAACAGTTTTTTGGAGTTTTTCAAATTTTTGAAAAATTCCAAAATGCATCTTCAAGTGAAAATTGAAAACTTTATAAACAAACGCTGATTTCAGAAAAAAAAATATTTTTGGAAAAAAGGGGATGGCTTGCTGGGAGTTGGTAGTAATTTTATAATATTTAAAAGGTAACTCGGTGTACTAAACTTTTCGTGTAAAGTTTGAAAAATGACAGGATCACATTAAATAAATTATGTGCAGTTTTACCTTGCATTTAGACCAAAAATTAAAATTGGAAAATTGTCTAAAATTTCAAAATTATTCTAATTTTTCCACCATTGTTCATACTCTTGTTGTGCAAATCATCTCGGACTTGCTCTTTGCTGTTAAGGAAACTCCAATATGAAAATCATGGACTACGATGTCCAAATTCTTCGAGGAAAACGGTCCAAATTTACTTTTCGACTTTTGACAATGATTTAAAATTACTCTCAAGCTGAAATTCCATTCGGGGTCAAGGACCGGAAAAGTTGAGACTTCCAATGGCGAGGGTAGCAATATGGCAAAGTTTTTCAATTTCGGATAGTATAGGGTAATTAACTTTGGCCATTTTCACTTAAAATTTTGGTCATTAAATTTTAAAAAGTGTTAGAATATATTATAAAGCATGCGTTTTATTATAGTATTCTTTATGGAACAATTGTTTCTTTATTTATTCAATTCAACAAAGTTTTATTTTAAATAGATCATGTATTTGTCTGTGTCCTTTGCTTATATAGTAGATGATTTAGTGTATAAAGTTTAGCTTATACACGAAAGATTAAATTATCGATTCTTATAAGACATAAAATTTATTTTCACAATCTAATGATAGAATTGGACAAACCATCAGAATGATTGTAACATAAAATTAAATATAATTTATCTTGATTATGAGAATGGTTTAATTTCGACTTCTTGTGCTAGTACATTTTGTATGTATTGAACGGATCAAGTAAAGATAAACCTTTTTGTCACAACCCAAAATCACACCTATCGTGATGGCGCATATCTTAATATTAGGCACGCCGATAACCTCAATAACCCATAAATTCTTTTAAGTTTGAAAACATAATATTTACATTCAATATAAAAATCTCACAATTACTGATATAAAAATACTCCCAAAACCCGATGTCACTGAGTACATGAACATCTAAATAATAACAAAGTTTTACAAATATTCCAATATGCCCTGCCTCGCGAATCGGCCTCCAAACGCCTCGAATCTAGTCACAATTAATTCGATTCAGTCAATACAAATTATAGGAATTAATTCCACATGAAAAATACTAATTTTACAATAAAATCCAAAATTCCACTCAAACATCGCCCGTGGGACCCACGTCTCGGAATCCGACAAAAGTTATAAAATATTAACGGCCATTCAACCACGAGTCCAACCATACCAAATTCCGACATCAACTCGACCCTCAAATATTCAATTTAATCTTAAGGGTTTTCACAATTTTCCCAAATTAAAACACCAATTAAATGCTAAAAATAGCAATAGATTCGGGTAATTTGACCAAAATTGAGTTAAGAACACTTACCTCATTATTTCCCTTGAAAATAGCTCGAACATCGCCTCTCCCCGAGCTCCAAATCGTTAAAAATGGAAAATGGTAAACTCTCTGCCCAGTAATTTTCTCTACGCGATCGCGAAGAACAAAATTCCTCAATGCCCATAATAAGCTTATGCAATCACGGATAATGACACGCGATCGCGAAGTACAACTTCTCACACATAATCGATCGCGAACCTGTCCACGCGATAGCGAAGCATAACCTTGCGTGGCCCTTGTTACCTCACTTCTTCTACGCGAACACGACATGCCTGTACTTGGTCTCGGCGCGGTGTTGATGCAGGACGATAAGGTGATTGCCTACACGTATAGACAGTTGAAGACTCATGAGAAGAACTATACAGTCCACGATTTGGAGTTGGCAGCTATTGTTCATGCATTAAAGATCTGGCAACATTATTTGTACGGTGTTCCTTGTGAGGTCTTTACCTACCATCGGAGTCTACAACATCTCTTCAAACAGAAGGATCTTAACTTGCGGCAACGGAGATGACTAGAGTTGCTTAAGGACTATGATATCACCATTTTATATCATCTCGGGAAGGCCAATGTGGTGACCGATGCCTTGAGTCGAAAGGCAGAGAGTTTGGATAGTTTAGCATATCTACCTGCAGTAGAGAGGCCATTAGCACTGGAGGTTCAGGCCTTAGCCAACCAGTTTGTTAGATTGGATATTTTGGAGCCGAGTCGAGTTTTGGCTTGTGTGATTTCTCGGTCTTCTCTTTATGATCGTATCAGAGAGCGTCAGTATGAAGACCCCCATATACTTGTCCTCAAGGACACGGTTCAGCACGGAGATGCCAATGAGGTCACTATTGGGGATGACAGTGTGTTACGGATGCAGGGCAGACTATGTGTGCCCAATGTAGATTGTTTGCTCAAGTTGATTCTCCAAGGGGCTCACAGTTCGCGATACTCCATTCATCCGGGTACTGCCAAGATGTATCAGGACTTCAGACAACACTATTGGTGGAGGATAATGAAGAAGGACATAGTGGAGTATGTAGCTCGGTGCCTAACCTGTCAGCAGGTGAAGTATGAGCATTAACGACCAGGTGGATTGCTTCAGAGGCTACAGATTCCAGAGTGTAAATGGGAGCGGGTTACTATGAATTTTGTTCTTGGGCTCCCACGCACTCAGAGGAAGTTCGATACAGTTTGGGTGATTGTGGATAGGTTGACCAAGTCAGCTCATTTCATTCCAATGTGTTTTGGAACTTGTTGGTATGTTTGGTTGAGGTCCCGGGGGCCTCGGTGTAATTCAGATCATGTTCGACGCATTCAGAACCTTGAAGAATTTGCTGAAGCTGCTGAATTTTCTGGTCTGGTTTCCTTCTCCACGTTCGCGAGAGAGGTCTCGCATTCACGAAGGGTATTTGGGGAGGCGGGTGAGGTTGTTCTTCATGTTCACGAAGGTGGACACGCGTTCGCGAATGTAGGAGAAGTTGTTCACCGTGTTCGAATTAGAGGGGTCGTGTTCGCGTAGGTCTGGACATAGTGTGCATCGCGTTCGCGAAGAGGATTTTGGCAGCTGTGTATATTTGTGCATTGCGAATGCGAGGCACATTCCGCGTTCGCCATGAAGGAATCATTGGGCAGCAGATTTAAGTTTCAAAGTCGAGGGTTTATTTCATATTTCATATTTCATATATTGGACTTAGAGATCTGGGTGGGAGGCAAATTTTTGGGAGATTTTCAGAGAGATCATTGGGATTTGAACCGTTCGGAGTTGGATAATTGGTGGAAAGGTCTACTAATGGATTGATTTAGCGTGATTTGAGGTAAGTGACTTGCCTAACCTTGTGGGGAGGGGGGAATTTTCCCTTAAGATTGGTGTTTGTGATAATTGTGATATGTGGAAGTCGTGTACGCAAGGTGACGAGTGTGTACACAGGCTAAATGTAGAAATTACCGGTTTTCGCTAATGTAGAATCCCTTCATGCCTTAATTGATTTATCTTAACATGTTATATTCATCATTCATAGTCTATTTTCACATGTCTACTTGTCTTATTCTCTTACTTGCTAATTTCCCTACATGTTTAGTTGAAGTTCTTGTTTTCTTTATTCCGTATTCATTACTTAATTGTTGAACTCTTTACTTGAAGTTGTTAAATCGTGGAATATCTTATTGTTGAAATTGGTATTGAGATATAAAGGTCGTGATTCATATTGAGGCAAAATATTAAGTTGTGAAATACCATTCTGTTAAGTTGTTCATTCCGGTTGTTATTGTTGAGACTCTTGTGTACCTTGTGGTTGAGCCATGGACTCTTTACTGTGAAATTACTGTTACTGTTTGGTTTCTCTGGCAAGTGGTGATTTGGGCACTTGAGCTGTGATTTGCGGTACGTTGTGATATTAATACGCATGCTGTGGTATAAGGTTTTGGGGTTGAAACGCATGTGGTGAGATAAGGTGGGCTTAATATGCGTGGCTAGTCTACTAGAAGTCTTGCGGTGTGATAAGGTGGACTAAAACTGTCGCGCCCCCAAACCGAGGAGCGCGACCGGCGCTCAACCGAGTGAACCCGACCGAGCAAGCATGTTAGATCTCATTCTACCCAAACTCATCCATGAATAGAGATAATACATATTATCATTAATTAGACGAAAATGTGTTCATGTCTACAATATCAATTCATTCCCAATAGTTTCATCATTTTTAAAGTCTCAAATGGACAAATAATACATCCATAACATAACATAGTTTGTCTTTTTCTAGCACCAATACACAACTCACACTATGTCTACGGAGCCTCTATAGATAAAGAAGAGTACAATCATAATACCGGTAATAAGGCCCCGGCTATACCTCAAACAGAATACACAAAGTACAAAAGATTTATGACCCCGGAATGAAGTGGGGCTCACCAAGTCAGCCGGGAAGAAGGTGCAGTGCTATCACTGATCAATATCTCCTGCTGTGGAACCACCTGCATCCATTTAAAGATGCAGCGCCCCCGGAAAAAGGGACGTTAGTACCGTCGAATAGCACTAGTATGTATAACTAAACACCCTCTCAATAGAATGACAAATAATACAAATAAGATTATCATAATATCAATGAAAGACTTAATCAACATCAAAATTCAATTTAGGATCAAAACAATGTTCAAATTAATTTCTATATCTCACATTGGGAGATTTTTAGTATCGATATACCATTGTCCACAATACCATTATTCACAATACCATTATTCATAAAACCAGTACCACTACACTCTCAACACGGAGTCCGATTACGATCCGATCAGCTAGGCCATCTTATTAGAGGCATTAACCATAATTTCTCTCAATATCAATACCACCGTCTTTAATACGGAGTCCGATCACGACCCGATCGGCTAGGCTATCAATTAGGGACATTAACTACAATTACCATTTTAATTATAATTTCCAGCACAATCACCACCATGTGTGCGGCATGGTGTCCGATCACGACCCGATCGGCTAGGCCGTCTTATTTGAGACATCAACCTTTTTATATCAATCATCGCATTTCATAATACTTTCACATCTTTTCATTTCATTGGCACTAGTGGCCATAATTATAAGATCATTCTTGGCACGTTGGCCATATTCAGTATTTAATGCTCACATTATCAATTTCAAATATCATCCTCATCATCAACAACAAACACAATTCAAATCACAGTGTGTAGTACACATGTGAGCAATTTAGAGTCTAATGCACATAGAGATATTTCACAAAATTTGGCATAATAGCCTTCATTTGAACTTGACTTAAAGTCGAAACATTATTAGTGCACAACCCATATTTTAATACATCCTCAATTGGTAACATAACATGAATAAAGTATCTGGGATACTTGTTGAACATATATCTTTCAACCCAATCTTACTCGGAATAACCAATTTCATAATGAATCACTCGGGACTTACATAATTTACATGAATATCGTGGGATTCAATTCTAAGAGAAGAGTTTAGCCAACATCACTTGAGCTTCCTTACACTCTAAATATTTCAGAATTCTTAGCAACTTCAATCTATTGTAGAAATATAATAAATTGAACTAAAATTAGGAAGATGATCATGGTTCTAGCTCACTTGAGCATTTTATCAAACACTAGGTGTGCATAAGGTTTTAATGTCCTTTTTATGAAGGATTTCATCATCTTACAACCCAATCTTTACCATTTTTAGCTCAACAATCTTCCTACACCTTTTGATAACACATGCATGTAAAATAAACAACTCTCATGCCCAGCAATTTATCTTGCTAGTTACCCATTTTCAGAAAGTTTCAAAATTAGGGTTTAGGATGTAGAATATTACCTCTAGGATGAAGACCTAGTAAGATTTCCTTCTTAATCTTCCAAAACATGAGTAAGAATTGAAGAAAAATTATTGAAGAACACCTTCTCACTCTAGGAAACTCTCTCTCACTCCAAAATATCAGATTATCTCTCAAAAATGGCCCAAAGAGTGTATTTAACGAAATAGGGTCGGGTTTTAAAAATTAAAAAATGGAACTCCGGAACAAGGTATGCGATCGCATATGCGATCACATAATCGATATGCGGACTGCATATCGGTCGCATATTTGGTTACAAAATAGCCAAAAGAACTGCCTGTGTATGCTGTCACTATGCGGTCCGCATAACTGTTATGCGGTCGCATAATGCACCGCATAACAGTTATGCGGTCACATAGTCGACCGCATAGTTACTTCCAACTGACCCAATCAACTGCCTCACTCTGCGGCCATTATGCAGTCTGCAGAGTGGTTCTGCGGTCACATAATGGACCGTAAAAATGCACTTTTCCGCCAAATATTTTTTTTTACTTTTCGGTGCATTGTTCAACCCAAAAAGTCTACAATCCTTAAATACGTAAGCCTAGTCCGGCACCATGAAATATTATTTTCTTTACAAATTTTACCGGGCTTTACACTTAAGTACTTTAAAATTTTTCGGGGTGTTACAAAAATGCGGGATGCTATTTCGGAAAAATAATTTTCCAAACTAAATTTAAAGGCTTCCGCGGTGATATAAGGAAAGATTATGATTTGTTCTTGTGATTTGAGACTACGAGGCACGAGACGGTACCTCGGTAGTGACTCTTATTGGCATTTCTTCATTTTTGCACTTGTCTTTGGTTGTTGTTTTCTTGGCATATTATTAATTATTTTCTCCGTGTTGCACTAATTGCTTTAGTTCTATGTAGCTAACCTTTATATGCTATTTGTTGTCTCAATTTTATTATTGTCATTATTATACTTCCTTATATATGTTCGGTCTTTTCTTTATTCCAGTAGGGCCTTGACTAGACCCCATCACTACTCTACCGAGGTTAGGCTTGGTACTAATTGGGTACCGTTGTGGTGTACTCATGCTACGTTTTGCATATCTTTTTGTGCATATATAGGTACTTCCTATCAGTCCCGGCACTAGAGAGCTGAGATCACATTTGGAGACTTCAAGGTACACCTGCCCCGCGTCCGCACGCCTCAGAGTCACCTTGTATCCATTTCTATATTTTTCCTTCTTTACCATATACAATTGTATAGGGATGACTTTGATATTATCATAGAGCTTGTGACTTGTATTTCGTCGGGTTTTGGGCTATTATATATATATATATATACTGAGCTGTGGAGAATTTTCCTTGCATTAGTTGTTGGGTTTTGAGTTTTTAAATTATTTTTTCAGTTATTTTTGTATGTTTGTTAGGCTCACCCAGTCTTAGAGACTAGGTGCCGTCAAGACATCCTACAGAGGGAAATTAAGGTCGTGACACTTGTCAATCTTTCCCAAGAATAACAAGAAATAATACATAAACAATTACGAGCTCAAACAATTGAATTCATTAAAACTGTAGCCAAACAAATATAATAAGTATCAATGATTCAGGAATATTTACTCAAAACTGCCCAAAAACGGGTTCATCAATACCCTAGATAGGGAATTTAGCAACTCATGTTTGTACTAAACAACATAATGCCTATTCTCAAAATAATCTCCATAATAAACGAAAAATAAGAAAAGTTGAGATAAACTCTTCAAATCTTCGATTAGGATGGTTTTTGGACTCTTCCAAGCCCTTACTTCCTTCGAAAGTAGTGTTCTCTTCTTTTTAGGTCGAGATTGTGCCTGGGGAGGCGAAACGAAGCTTTTAGATCGTGTAAAATTTGCTCCAAAGACCAAAGTATCCTTATAATTTTTGCCCAGAAATTTTTGCTCGCGCAGCGCGCGCACCGTGCACTCTGCATTTGACCTTGTCCAGATGAGCGCACACTAAGCGCACATTAGAGGGAAAATGCGATGTTTTTGCACTTTGTCCTTTTCTTCAACGTGAGAAGATTTTCGTCCCAAAATTTTAAAAATTCCTTCAATTCTTCTTTCAACTCCCTATCAACCAAAGAACATCAATTATGCATATTTTTGCTGAGTTTTAACCACTAAACTATTCAAGAATACTTGAGAATGAGGTTAAACTACTATCAAAATATAGAAAATTATGCTAAACATTACTACACTACACTTAGGTTTTTGCTCGTCCTCGAGCAAAGAAGAGAAGTGGTTCAATCTAAACATATAAGCAATCAAAACCAGTTCAAAACTTCTCAACAAGCAGATTTCGCTGAGATCAACATTGGAATTCTCAGATCCTTTCTTTTACTCATACTCGCATATTGAAAATCGAAACTACGTGACCACACAAATTCCATTGTACTTCACTAGCAAAGAAGTGCCCCAAAATTCACACACTGTATAATTAATCACATAACAATGTGGCAATTAGCAATCAATAACTCTCACACTCAGGAATGAATATCACATGCACATGAAACAGTACCATAAGCTTGCCCATTTTGTCGCTATCCACTAATGTAGGCATCTCAAATAAAGATCAAGTAGGACTTTTCTATGATTGTGATGTAGGCTCAGGGACATATAGAATAATATGGGCAACAGTGATTCAACTCCCTATGGCACTACCATCACATGATACTTAAGTACATTTCTTTTTTTTTAATAACATTCTCCCTTTCTAAATTACACACCAAAGCCAAGAACTTCCCAACATCACCATGAATTATCAAGCCATTGGTCATAATAGTCCAAACATAACCATCTTTCTATGGTAAGTTCAAAACCAACAATGCCTCTTTGATGCACCCCCTACCTTGCATACGCATATCTTAAGGCAATGCACATCTTCAACAGTTTTCTACGCATGTTCATAAAATTCACACTTTAGTTACACATCTTGAATAACATTATTTCTATTTTGCACTAAAAAGCACGATTGACATCCCCTTTCTTTTGTTTCTCATACTACTTCCTTCACGTACTAAGTACTTTTACAATTCTTAAGTGATGTGTGCCATTAGGGAATAGAGTAAGAATTTATGCAATTAACTTCACAGGCTAATGGGCATCATTAGGCTATCAAAAAAAGAAGGAGGTGAATATGTCATTAGACACCAAGGGGTTATCTAGGGATAATTTACGATTGTAGGTAGGTCAATTTAGGCCCATGTGGCTAGACAAAGATGGCCTACAGTCATTTCCTAACTTGAGAATATTCTAGGATTTCGCCTCAAACAACAAGCCGGGTAAGTTCTAGATTGATATGTGAATATGAAAATGCTCAATTAGAACTCACCACTCTGTGTACATGGAATTCAAAGTTCACTCAATTTTAACCCTCAATATGCAAGCATGAGATGAAAAAGAAAATTTAAGCATACATCGTGACTCTCAGAGAAGGCTGTATATCAAGGTTTAGAACTTTCTTTAAAAACTCTTTTTCTTAATTCTAAAAATGCCCAGTTAAAAAAAAAAACTCATTGGGAAAGAACCATGGCAAAGAAAACCCAAGAAGAATAAAATAATAGCAATAAAAAAAAAATATTCACAAACATTGCAGACTCTCACCCCATACTTATGATCGTTCATTGTCCCCAATGCACACAAATAAAATAAGTAGGGTATAGAGGAACTTCCCTAAACTATCACATCCGTAGTGGCTCCATCCTATGGCCTCAAGCCAGTAGTAATGTCGCCAAGAGAAGCAATAGCAGCAAAAGTGATAGCAACGATCACATCTCAGCATAGAATAACAAGGGATATGGGATTAAGAGTGAGAAATTGCAGCAGGGGGTGAAACCCTGCGCCGCGAGGTCAACAAGCGCTCTAACTTTGCTGCTCCTGCAAATTTCACTGTTAATATTACAAAGCATAAAATTAGTACTTTTTCTTTAACTTTTTTTCTTCATATATATAAGCTAAAACTAAAACTATGGTTCCTAAAGTTTTTTTCAAACATTCAATACTAAAGAAAAATTAACAATTATTAGAAAGGTTAGAAACTTAGGTTGCCGCCTAAGAAGTGCCTTATTTAACGTCGCGACACGACGCGAGTTAATTTTATCACTTTTCTCTCCACTTGGAGGATATGAATTGCCCATGCTCATTTTCTTTCACATCCAAAGCCCTATATATGTCAAAATCAAAAGTAGAATCGTCATAGCGGGGGTTTGGGGAAGGAAAGGACAAACAAACACAATTGCCTAAATGATCATTTTGACCATCACACCTATCACATATACTCCACTCATAGGTTTGAGATTGTGCGTACAATCCGCCATCGGGAGAATTAAAATAACTTTTGCCATGAGTATGGTTCTCCATAATAAGGACATGGGTCATCAAAGTATGAACAACTACGATCCGACCAATTTTCATTAAGTAATGCCATTTTCAAAAAAAGTAAGAAAATAAATAAAGATAAGAAAAATGACTATACAAATATTCACAAGTTTGGACAAAGCACGTATGCTTACTTCCCAAACAACCTAAACACTTGGCAATTTAAAATAAAAAAGTTCAACTTTAAATACTTAGCAATTTCATTTTATCAACTAAAACTTAAACTGTTAGCTCCCCGGAACCGATGCCAAAATTGATGACGACCTTAACATATCTCTTATCGAGGTGTGTCTTGGACGTCATATATCATAGACCAATATTTATGAAGGTTAAGATGAACTTATTTGAATGAAAGGCTTTGTTTCCTAAATGATATATTATAAATACACCTCAGTATTTTGACCTGATTGCCGAGGTTCATAATTTGTGTACATTTATTAATGTTAATTTCTTATGAATAAGATTCAAGAAATTAATCAAGATCTTTAGGTTTAATACAAAAGAATCTCCAGCTTTCAGATATGGAGCACAGATTCTAACAGCTTTACTCAATAATACAATATTCTCTTAAATTAAAACTTTGTTCCCGTTGTGGAATTTCTTGTAGCCAACGTACCATCCATAAGCCATACTTTAATATTCTTCGTATAAGATAATTGATGCATCTTTAATTGCTTAATAATTTCTCGAAATATTTAAGTATTACGCATAAGATTTGCGTGGACATTTCATAAAGTTAGATAAAATGTAATTACAACAATATATATACTCCAGGCATTAGCTGCTACGTTTTACCCTCCATTTATGTTATATGACACTCCTTCTACTTTGATCCGTCTAAATTAAAGATCATTGAAACCTTTGAATATTTGAACACATTTCATCCATTAAGATATTTAAAACTCGTTATCTTCTCATTCCTATTTTATCTTCTGAAAAGGCCCAAACTACCCTTGAAGTATCGGATTTGGTACAAAAATGCCTGTGTCCACCTATATGAATAAAAATCTCCCTACCATTTTCTTTTTGGCTCAAGTTTAACCTTAAAACTAACGGTCCCTAAAAATTAAATAATTGAATATTTATTTTTTACGTGGCGTAAAATGATTGGCCCAAAATTAAGCCCTTCCCATTTTGTTTTTTAAAAACCCACTCATAACTTGATTTTGACTCACCCGCCTAAGAAAGGCCTAAACATTTAAACTTGTCTTGCCCTATTCTTGTCTCCCATTCTATGAAGAAGATGAACATGCAGTGATGCAACAAAAATTTTAATCCAAAATAACTCTTTTACTTTAATTTTGCGGACTTATGTAATAAATTCTTCAAACAAGAAGTGATGTGTTATGTCCCTGGCCTCAATTGTAGTTGTTAATCGTATAAGATTTTTCTATGTAAGAAAGTTTCGATGAGAGTCAAAAATTCAATGCAATGAGTCTTTATAATGTCTTATATGTGATGATTGTTTTGCCAGTATGGGCTATCTGTATGACTGGAACTATTAATAATGGAGAGTTTTTAACCCTTGAAGAGGAGAATCCATTGTTCTTCTTTGCCGATTCTACTTTTCTCTGATTCTTCTGATTCCAATAAGAATTAATTTGGGAAGATAATGTATGTAATTGTGTGTGTCGGTGACATAACGGGAGAGCGAAAACAAGCAAAATTGAAAGAGTAATACAAAATAGAAAGTTCTGCCGGTAATATCACCGGAGCCGAAGGTGGCAGTTGAAATTTAAGCAGAAGACGAATTTGTTAAAAAATATTTGGGGCGGGTCATTAATGGGGCAGGCGGGTTTGTGTATCTGAGATGGGGTTTAAGTTAGGCCATTAAAGTACTAACATGTGGATAATAAATAAGCTTTTTTTATTTAAAAGAAAGAGCCGTCAAAAATAGGGGTAAGGTTGAGCCAGAAAAATAACGACAGAGGTATTTTTATTTAAATAGGTGGACGGAGAACATTTTTGTACCAAATCTGATACTTTAAGGGCAATTTTGACACTTTTCCGTTTTATCTTTTAACGACAAAAGTTATTATCAGTAAGGCATTTCGTGTTAAGACAAATAGATACTAAGGGTATTTTTGATTATATACACTATATATATTTAGCATGTCTTTTACAAGTCTTTTTTTATTTTTAGCTTTTGTTTCTAGTAAAAAAATGTCATATAAAACGAAATGGAGGGGTAATAGAGAAGTCATAGTACATTATTGATCGTCTTTTTTTATGGTTGCGTTGCGAAGAAATCTACAGCATAAAAATTAAGGTTCATAAAATAAGTAATTGCTTTTTTTAGATTTTGTAAGGGGGAAAACTTAATTAAAAGAGGAATTTTATTGTACAAAAAAGTTTTTTTGGATAAATGACACTGTATACCTGCTGTAAAAATAATAGCTGAAAAATGTATTAAATTTATATATTTTTTGTATATATATATATTATGTATGTTATATACAAAAATTATACAAGTTTTATATACTTTTTCGACTACTAAATATAAATAGTTTCTGGCACATGTTAATAATGATAATACCTCAAAGTTTTTTTCTTCCTCTTTGTTGGGGCAAAAGAAAAGATATATTGGTAGTGGGGGAGGAGTAATCTTTTTCGTCTTGTTTCTTTATTTAAAACTTTTTTATTTTTTTTAAGGGAGACAAAAGGACTGGAAAAGGATGTTATCTCTTGTGTGGAGGTGTAGGTCATATGTGTGCTCGTATATATAAGCACGTAGATACTCTCAGCTATACATACTTAGTGCTAATTTAATTAAAAAATTAACAGAATTTGATATTCGAAAGTTAAGAAAATGACCAAAATAATCCCTTATTTATTGGGTTGGTTCAAAATGGTCCTTTAAATATACTTTCAAATACCATCAAATATTTACTCTTACTGTTAAATTTTATAGGAACCGTGAGAAAAGATGATTTGACCAGAGGAAAATCTCATCAAATCTCAGAAAATGCAACATCAAAAACTACACCAAAGACAAAAAATAGATAAAAAGTAAATTAACTATTCTTCAAAAATATAAAAACTAAGTTTTTTTCATTATAACATTTTTTTCTCAAGAAGAAAACCAAATACACAACTTTTCCTCAAAATTGTTCTCAACAAAAAAAGAGAAATAAATCATATATTTCGTTCCAGAAATTAACAAAGTCAAGTTTTCATAATCTTAATCATCAATTGGGGCTGCATGGATTAATTACTTTTTCTCCTTTACATGCTTAGTAGCTAACTAAGAAAAGGGTCTTTTTTTGCCCTTTCTTTTTCCCTTCAAATTTTGCAATATTACTTATAATAATTACTACCATTTAGCCGTTGCTATTGGCTAGCTACGTATACAGTAATTATATACATTACCATTGTACTAAAATTTTGTACTATCCGTATTTTTAGCATATTATAATAAGTAACTTGTCTTATATACATCGCAAGTTACTAATTTCATTTTTACGAAGAATTACTTATAATATCTTAGTCCCTCTATATTAATTTATATGTTCTACTTGCCTTTTTAATCTGTTTAAAAAAGATTATCACATTTTTATATTTAATAAGCTCTTAATTTTAATATTTTTATTTTATCCTTAATGACACTCCCTTATATAATTAAAAAGACAGAACAAGTTTAAGACTATAAAATCAAAAGATATTTTTTGTCATGTGTTATATATAGCATTTCTTTAAGACCACAAACTTAATTAATTTTTTTTACATTCCAAGATTTTGGTGTGCAATCAAGCTAAGGCATATTAAATGAAAGAGAAGAGGGTGTAAAGATTCTATTAGCTCAGCTATTTGTGAACTTCCCGTCGTGAATCCGAATTTAATCGGGTTCCAATGTGGGTACCAGACATCGGGTGAAAAATAAAAAAAAAAGCTCAATTATTTAGAGCATCGTGCTAATAACGCAAATGTTGCAAGTTCGAGGCCTGCATGGGCCATTCATAGTCTTTATATGTCAATTTGCTTTACTAATGTGATCGGGTAAAGTACAAGGTAAGGGTAATGTTTTCATACAGTCATATACACTATCCTCTTCAGATATCATATGTGAAAATATACTTAGTATGTTGTTAAAGTAGAAAAGGGTGTAAAGACTATTATACTGTGTTGAGACAGTAATTCGCAATTTTCAATTAGGTAACTACTTTTACCTTTACCTTTTCCATTAGTTAGTGCAGTAATCAATCTCCAACAAGCTAAGGACCCCCCCTTGTGATGACCATGAAAACCACATCTATCAATTTCCTAATGCCCTTTCTTCCCATCTCTCTCTCTATATATAAAAGCATATAACATCTAACCAACAAGAAGGCTCCTCCTTGGCTCCCCACTCCCAATCTATGCTTTTGACACCATGACTGACCCTAACTATCAACCAAATTTCTACAACTCCCAACAACAATATTGGCTCAAATTCAACCCTAATAGTACTCACCATTTTCTTTCCTCTAACTCTAAACCTCCTCCTAATTTCCTTCACAACTTCTACTCAACTAATTATCAAAGTAGTTCTCACCATCCTCCTACTCCTCCTTCTCCTCCTTTGAAAGAAGCCCTCCCTCTCCTCAGCTTAAGTCCAATAAAACATGATGAAGTAGTAGTTCAAGAACCAGTAGCTTGTTGCACTTCTACTATGGATGTGGATATCAATAAAGCTAGAGATGATCGTAGTACTAAAAATGATGCTGCTGCTCGTGAAAATGATGAAGAAGAAGAAGATGAAACTGATGTTACTGTAGCACTTCATATTGGTCTACCAAACCCTAGTGCTGCTGATCTGGCTTCTATTCTCTCTTCTAATAGAAATGAAGAAGAAGAAGACGAAGAAACTTATCATGATCTTGATAATGATGTTACCAATATGAACATGAATATGATAAACACAAGACTCAACAAGGGACAGTATTGGATTCCCACTCCTTCTCAGATTCTTATTGGTCCTACTCAATTCTCTTGTCCTGTTTGCTTCAAGACTTTCAATAGATACAACAACATGCAAGTGAGTTCTCAAAACCTCCATTTCTTTTGTTTTTCTAAATTTTTTAGGGAGAAGTGAAACAGTGAGAATTGAACTCACATCTACTGTGTCAGCGACTTTGATCTGTACAACTAGACTATAGGCCTTGGTGGTGTCTGTTTTATTTATTTGTTTTTATATTTTTTGCAATCGGGCTCTTATATATCAAGAACATCAGAGAGACGATGTTCTTGATCTTTTTCTTTTTCTGGATAGGAGAAAATGAATAACTATATATCTCAAATTTCTACATCTTATTGGATTTTCTTGTGTTTTGGGGCTTGAGATTTTGAGTGTACAACCAGATCCAAAGAAAGAAGATGGTCAGTAAACTTCATTTATGTGATTGAACAAGACTTGGGCGATGTTCTTTTTGCTTTTAATTAGTACCCTGAAATCTGTGCTATTGAACTATTCCCATATTTTCAGGATTCAGTTCAATTTGTCCTTTAAAGACCTACAGTCTGCGGCCAAAAGAGATGTCAATTTTTTTCTTACCTATGACTTCAAGATTTCAACCCCTCCTGAGGGAAAAAACAAAAGGAAAAATTACAATATCAGCTTTTCAATTTCCTTGAAAACTCTCTCTTGATATAATAAGCCCAAAATTCTACTGTGCTAATTAGGGTAAAACTCTGAATTCTTTTGAAATTGCTCATTCAGGATATTACTGTTCATGTAAAGAAGCTTTTCAGAAGTTACCAAATGAGCAGCTACATGTTCATTCTCACTGTTTGGCAGGCGTATTTAATGTTAAATTTTTGCACCTTTATCTTTCTATATTTTTACACAGGAGATTTGCACCTATTTTGAAAATACTTCTCTCTTTTCTTTCCTTTTTTTTTTTCCATTTTTTTGGTCAAACGAGAATGATCAATGTTGGTACTGTTGCATTACAAGAGGACATGGTTCCTTATGGTAATATATGCAGTATCACGCTACTTGAGTTAAGTATGTTATGCAGCTCCTTCTAACTCATCTAAAAGCTTATTTTGTTAGAGAAAATACACGTTCTTTACTTAATCACGTCTTCAAACTGTGTTATTATGGGCCAAAGATATAAGCCTTGCATCCATGTTTTCATTGCTCTATTCAGAGGCGAATTCAGGATTTCAAGAGGATGGGTGCACTGTTGTGAACATGTGGATCTAGAATTTACGTTTGACAAGTTTAACTTTAGTCTCTTACCATGATGAACCCACTACTCTTTTGAAATTATAAGTTCAAAATTACTCCGTACCGAAAACAAGATCGTTTGGAGTGGGAATTGAACTGCCAACCTCACTTATAAAGGTGCACCCAATAATAATTGCATCATAGGAGTCTTTGAGCATGAGTGCACACATATATATTTAAATAATTTTAAAAAAATATGACATTATTATACATGGTTTAGGGAGAGGAGTATGAGTTCACGTGAACCCATACCCCTTAACCTAGATACGTCTCTGGCTCTATTACCATATTAAAACTGTGTTATTATCTCATTTAAAAGCTTAAACTAAGGGCGACTGTAATGTGTTATTTATATATGGGTTCATCTGTAATGTGTTATTTATATATGGGTTCATCTGAACCTAGTAGATTTGGCTTGGACCATGTATATGAGTTAAATGATTTACTACAATGTTCAAATCCTAGATTCACCTCTGCTTAAACTGTCAGAGAAATACTTTATTAATTATTATGTGCCTCTGAATATGTTTTTTATATGCTGCAGATGCATATGTGGGGGCATGGCTCTCAATACAGAAAAGGTCCAGAATCACTAAGGGGAACTCAACCAACAGGGATGCTGAGGCTTCCTTGTTATTGCTGCACTCCTGGCTGCAGAAACAACATTGATCATCCAAGGGCAAAGCCATTGAAAGATTTCAGAACACTTCAAACACATTACAAAAGGAAGCATGGAATTAAACCTTTTATGTGCAGGAAATGTGGAAAGGCCTTTGCTGTTAGAGGAGATTGGAGAACACATGAGAAGAACTGTGGCAAGCTTTGGTATTGCATTTGTGGATCTGATTTTAAGCACAAGAGGTCTCTTAAAGATCATATCAAGGCTTTTGGTCAAGGTCATGGAGCTTATGGCATTGATAATTTTGAAGAGGAGGAAGATCCTGCATCCGAAGTTGAACAAGATAATGAGTCTATACTCTGAAAATCCTAGCTCCGCTACTGATTAGAACAGTATATGAAGTGAGTTCTAGTCGCTCGTCTAGCAAATGATTCAGTCTATTTCTCTAGCTATTTTGTGCAGCATCTGAAGTTGAACAAGATAATGAGTCTATACTATGAAAATCCTAGTTCCGCCTCTAATTAGAGCAGTATATGAAGTAAGTTCTAGTAACTCGTCTAGCAAATGATTCGGTCTATTTCACTAGCTATTTTGTGCAGCATCTGAAGTTGAACAAGATAATGAGTCTATACTGTGAAAATCTTAGCTCCTCTACTGACTAGAGCAGTATATGAAGTGAGTTCTAGTTACTAGTCTAGCAAATGATTCAGTCTATTTCTCTAGCTAGTTTGTGCTAATTAATTAACCAAGATCTTAGCTAGCTTTTGTACATGTAAATATTTTTTTTCCTTTTGGTTTCAAATCAAGGTACGTTTGTGACAATGATTTAATGTGGTCTTCGTTATTGCACTAGTTTCCTGTTTGCTCAATGAGTGTTGTCAATTTGTATTCACCTTTTAGAGTAATTGATTGCTCGAATTCTCATGAGTGAGGACTAAAGTTTTTATTTGGGGACATATCATGGTAGTACTTTACTTTCCTATCTAGGATTTCGCAGAAATAAAACCATATGGGCAATGAACATGGGAAACACTGCCCCGTAAAGTATGGGAAAACTATCTCCATGAAACATGTAAGATATGTGGGACTTAATGTCCAACGCCAAATACTTAGGTTAATTTTTTATGCATAACTATATTCAAGAAATTTTAATGATAACAAATGAAGCATCAATACCCATAGAGATGACAAGAATTTTGTTAGCTATATCATTAGGAAATTTCTTGCAGACAAGTCACATATTTTGTCAGCGTGAGATCAAGAAATTAAGTTAATTAAAATTAGAAGTGTTTCCTTTGGAAGAAACTTATCGATGAATCATCACACATATCATGTATTTATTGATTTGATACATATATGACCTGGATCCGGCCATACAATTTCCCACCCCTTGTTTGTAAGGGGCTTGGATATCGTTCGGAAGGGGCGGAGCTAGCTAGCTCTTCGCTTAGTGGTTTGGTCGAATTTTGGTAGCTTTTGTCCAAATTATTAATTTAAACCTAATAGCTCAAGAGATCTAAAACCCCGAACCCATAAAATTTAAATTCTGGCTCCGTCTCTGCCATCCGGTCGACTAGAGTTTCCTATCAATTCGCTACTTAATGGAAAGTCTGAGCTCCAAATTTGTCCATCAAATGCAAATTCCGTTTTGCTGAAAAAAGGAACAAATTTCCGTTTGAGTGTAAATATTTCATTGATCATTCCACATATGATAAGTAAACTCAAAAGAATAGTCTACTTAATAATGGGGTCGCACGGTTTTTGTTTAAGGTTCCACGATTAACTATTGATAAGTTACATATTTCGTCAATATAAATATTTTTATATCAGAGGACAAATAATATATAGGGTGAATGGATGATCAAGATTAGCTTAATTTTCTCTTCATGATGTTAGTTTAACTGAAATGATCTAGCCAAAAATCATCTGTCTATAAAAGTAAGAAAGAAAAGGATAAAAAGAAAACTAAACCAGCAATAAAGTTTGTATCCTACATTTAATAATGATTATGCATGCATGCAATTATAAGGATGATCCAAGTGGGAAATCTTTTCTTCCTTCCCCTTTAATGATTCATTATCTTTGAATTATTTTATGAGTCTCTTATACCCTGCTAGTTTCTTTATTTTTATTTTTTATTTTTTTAAGTAAGTCCACAAAAAAGTATCTGAAATAATGGGTGTTTTTCTTAGGCATATATAGGTCACTGGATAACAAGACAGGTAGAGTATATTTCCCAACCAATTTGCTGTTGATATAAGCTTTTCATCTTGCAAAAAACAATCAGCTTTTGAGGTGCATATGATACCCTTTTCCTTTTCCTCGGTTAGTGGATGCATGTGTATCTTTTAAGTAATTATATTCATGGAACATATACCATTTCGTTTTCGGAAATTTAAAACTCTTTCTAACCACTAAAGGATGTGGTGTATCGGATGAGGCTACTCTTCTTTTAAGCAGAGATTTTGGGTCTTTGGTATGATAAATTCTTAATAAGGAGTGCTTTCCCCCGAATGAAGCCCTACGCGGCGCGAATCCAGATATAATCGGGTTCTAATGTGGATACCGGATAACGGATGAGAAAAAAAAAAAAGGCTCTCTCTACATTAACAAGAGAGCTAAAAAGACCTTTTCAACATAATTTCCTTGAAACTAAAAGATTTAGGAAAAATGTTTTCAACTAAATTAAAGGAGTTAGTACTCCTCGTGAGGAAGGGGAGTCTTGGCGTAAAGATAAAATTAGCTCCGTGTGACCTATTCAGAGTTCCGGCGAGCTAGTTTCCTGTAAGTCGGACATCATTGAAAAGCCGTTCATAATTTATATTGTTACTGACAGTGGTGAGACAGTTTTCCATCGAATTTTTGAAATTTCTGGTAGTGCAACTACAGAGATGAAAGCATGTATTAAAAAACATTTTTATCTCTTATTTTAGTTTTTTTAGGCCTGAAACTTGGACTGATAGGATATGGAGATTGTAAAATTTTGAAAATAACGTTAGTAAAGTTTGGTTCTCATATCATGTGAAAAAAATTAAATCTCAAGCTCAACTACAGCCAATGGGATGGATACGGTCGCTCATTGAAAATGAAAAAGACCCAAAAATATTTTCCCCTTTAATAGGTCGTACATGAGACGAATAATTCAAATTAATCATGGTATTAAAGCGAGTAGTGGACACCAAATTAAAAAAACAATCTCGCCACAGAAGGTTGAAGCAACGAGTGGGATAGGCCAGGATAACTGCAGACCTCTATTTATTCTTTTATTATTTGGCTGTCCAATTGTAACATAGTATATTAAAGTTGTTCATATTTTCTTTTAGTACGAGATTTTTTATCATAAATAGTGATATGGATTTAATTTAATTTGTGAAGATCATCGTTATTCTCTTGTAATTTGCCTTTCCAGTAAAGAATAATAATTGTTTTTTTTTTCTATAAATGAGGTATGAATGACTTGTTCGAGAATATATATCCTATACTTAATTTAGTTGAAACAGGTGTTAAACCGTCTTAGAAAGCAATAAAATTGCCCATTTATTAATTGCTAGTATTCTTAGGAGAATTATGTGAGTACTGGTGGATATGCAGTTACAAATTACATGTTATTTTTAAGATGACAATTTAAATTTTAAATACATAAACCGTCCTGAAAAGAAAAATTATTAATGTCACCTACATTCATAGTTGGATTGGCTTATCAAAGTAGATTGGGAAAATACCTTGAACAGAAGTACCAAATAATATAATTTTCATAATTAAACTCACAGTGGAATATAATAACTAGTAAAGGTATACGTCCCCTCACCCTCAGATTTGGATCTATATATGTTTATCAACTAACATATCTTATGTGGAGTCATTGAATTATTTATTAAAATTTAATATATGTAACATATATGATGACAGTAAGTCTATATGGGTTGCTTACGTGGAATGTTAGCAGTTCAAAATTCACCTTTTTGATTAAAAAAATAATATTTAAAACTAAATAGCCCGTCAAAATTTGTTGCATTTAAATAGGCAAAATAGCCTAGGAGACACCCGTACTTGTTCCGGTTTGACATCTCGGTCTCTGTACTTTATAAAGTTTCATCTAGACATATTTATTCGATCAAAACTAATATTTTAAATGCTTCTGACCATTGACCAAGCTTATGTGACATTGAATCTGCTGAGTTGGACGAAATGTGTGAAATGCACGCGTATAAAGCAGTGTAAACAACGAATTTGATTTAAAAAAAAAGATTAAATAAAATAAAATTAAAGAAAAGAAAGAAAAAAAGTTAAGAAATTGTTACTTTATTATTAAAAAGTTTCCCTTCCCTTTATGTTTCTTCTTCTCCCAATCCACCCTTAATTTCCTCCTTGGTGCTCTTCTTTGCTAACCCCTCCCCTCTCCCCCCCCCCCCCCTCATATGCTCTTCTTCTTCCTTCTTCATACTTGCCTTTATACACTGTTCAGTCCCAAGATTTACCTCATCGATATTGCAAAACAATTGGCTTTCATCTCCGATTTTTGCTTCAATTTTATTTGTAAAAGAAAAAAACTAAATCTAAAGGTATATAAATAATAACACGAAAATTTGCTAACAATATAGGCCAACAGGTGAGATTTAATTGAGATAATAAAAGTTGGAGACTCAAATGAACATGGATTTTCTTTTTTCTTTTTTCAAACAATTTTTGTTCATAAAAATGATAAAGATCATACAGGTCTTACCCTAACCTAAGTAGGCCTACCAGCGAAGCAACATGTATTTGATCGGGCGGGGGGGTCTTCTGGTTGAAACAATATCTTGAAATCATCATAAGTAGGATTGATATCTCCACAGAAGAGTGGGAATTGCATGATTCCAAAGTGTTTTATTTTGTATGGGGTGGCTGCGATTTGTAAGGATTTAGGAAGTGTTAATTCTATTAACTATTTGATTTTCTTCTTTATCGTTTTTTGTTTCTGTTTTTATTTGTTAATGAGCATTTTGAAGAATGATTGTTGGGTGTATTTGGGGTAATAGAGCTAGGAAATTTTTGGGGTTGTGAAGGTGGATTAATGGAGAGGGGCAGACTGTTTGGGGCAGTGAAGGTGGCGGCATAGAGGTGGGAATAACCAGAGATAGAGAATAGAGGGGAGGAGTGAAGTGAAAAGAAAAGAAAAAATAAAAAATAGAGTAGAAAATTTTGAAATTCAGTGAAAAAATAATGATGTGGCATGAAAAATCTAGGTGGACATAGATGTGTCATCCACATAGGATCGTTGAAGAGAACGCGAGGTCGAGAGGGTTTAAAAGAGTTGTATTGAATGAGTAAAGGTGTCTGGGTGAAACTTTACGGAGTACAGGGACCGATATGTCAAACCAGAATAAGAACAAATATCTCCTAGGCTATTCTGCCATTTAAATACGAAAGTTTAGATTGAAATTCCGTCGCGCAAATTTTTATTGTCGATTTTAATATGAACTGTCATATTTATACAAATCTAGTACCGTCACATATGCCTTTTTTTTGTAGATTTTATATGTGCTTGATTTACACTAGATTGAGTTAGAGTAAATTTTTATTTTTAACCTTAAACTTTTAAAGGGTTTTGAAAAAAGAGCTTTAGAGAAGGACATATCCTTTTAGTGTTTTATCCCTGGATTAGTAATTTTGGAGTTATTGTTCAGCCCTCAATATTAAATAGGATAATACCACAATGGATGGCATAACTAATCTTGTAACTGTTAATCCAAAATTTGAAACTACAATCAAACATAGGATAAAATAATCTCATATTTAATCCTGCAATTATTATCCTTTTTTCCACCAACCAACCGGTTGGTTACCAAAATTAATAAGGATACTAATCGTATAGTTGAGTTTGGTGTTGTACTTATCCCATATTTAATTATAAGTATTAATTGATACTAAATGATGGTATTAACTATTTCATATATAAGATCGATCGACTAGCTAATCTCATGCAATATTTCAACCCATAAAATATCTTTAACTATCCCACCATTCAACTAAACCACCCCTTAGTTTCTACTTTTGGAGTATATATTTGTGCCTGCATAAAGTTGCTTTGACAGCAATGATAGCAGTGGGGAATACCATGAATGGACCAAGCAAAAGATCTTGATGATTGCTGAGTATTGTCCCAGTCCACAGGGGAAAAACAGTCTTTTAGTTGGTATGTAAACAATATATCATTAATATCTCCTCTTTTATTTGGGATCTTTACGCAATAGTTTGTCGGAATTACTGTTTTTTTACTTGGTATACATAAATTATATATTAATTATATATAACTATATATTATACATAAATTATGCATATATTATATATTTATTAAATTTTTTTTAATTTAAGCGGTTGAACGAGCAATTATACACAATAAGTCTTCCTTTGAAATTATTTGCATGTGTTGCTTTTCACAAAGCCCAAATATTCTAGCGTATTAGTTGTCCAAAGAATTATAGTAATTTCTTTCATTTGTACTGCGAGCCACTACAGCTAGTAATTAGAAGGCTGAGTCTCTCACATTTGTTCAATTTTAGCTACGTTTGTTTGTTACGTATATTTCATAATTTACTACTGGCTACTCATTTTGACTAGTATATACAAGAATTGACAACGTCAATGTTTTGTTCAAGTAGTAATTAAGGCTGGCAAAATGGTTAACTATTCATATTATTCGCTAAAAATGGGTTGGATAATGAACTACTTAAAAATGAGTCAAATATGGATAATAATCATATTATCCATTTAGAAAATGGATAACCAATGGATATTTAATGGGTTTAACTTTTATATTTATAAAACCTCATATTGGAGGTTTCTCAAGTTTGGGAGACTAGGACTTCTCCCAAATGTGATCATATTCATGAAGTCATGGATAATATGGTTACCCATATTATCCGCCGGTTAACCCGTTTTTTTATCCGTATTAAATATGGGTCGGATAATATATCTTTTTTTTTCATTATCCATTTTCAGCCAGTTCCATATCCGATCCGACCCGCACGTTTACCACCACTAGCCGAAAGTATAAGAACGTTATGGTCGAGTATTTGATTTATATATCTTGAGTACTTTGGAACCAACAACAATTAGAGGAGAAGGAAATGTAAAAAATAATAATAAAAGAAGTGCTCATCATAACTTGCTGATAATTACTCCCTTCATTGCAATTTTCATAGATATATGTTAATTTGATATGAAGTTTAAAAAAGAAATATCTATTCGTTCCATTTTAAGTGTTGTTTTAGCTCTTTTCAAGTTTATTAAGAAAATAATAAGTATATATCTTACTAAGTTACTTCTATTAAATATTTTTTTGAGTATTGAACAGTATTAAAAAGAACTACTTCTTTAATATTAAGGATATAACTGGAAACAATTAACAAATTTAATTTTGAATTCATATAGTGACCATTATTTTGGGATAAGTTTTTAAGCTAAAGTGACTGTTAATTTCGGACAGAGGGGTAACGATTCTTTTAGTCTTAAATATTACTATGAGATGTGTGGCTATAAACATATGCTATTTAAGGGTAAATAAAATTTTCTAAATTAAATTATTTTAATAGGAAAAAGAGATTGGCATGGCGTTTTCAGCCGAAGTATCCAAACAAGAAAGGATAAGAGTATATGTTTATCTATTTCCCTCTTGTATTCATATTCCAATACACAAATTAAAGGGGACATCTGTGTTCCCCGCCTCCAATTAATTACTGCTAGTTTTCCCTTTCTGTATTTCTATTTGAAGCATCTTTACTTTCTCATCCCTAGATTTCAACTGCATTGAAACCTGAACTATATATATATACTGTGGTAGTGAAACTTGTGGTAAAGAGCAGAGGCGGAGCTAGAGCTTTGGTAACGGGTTCGGCCGAACCCAATAGCTTTAGTGCGAACTCTATATTTGTCTTGAAAAATTCTTTGAATAAGTATAAATTCTTATTTTAGAACCTAGTAACATAAAAAGGCTAGAACTCCGAACCAATACCTTCAAATCTTGGCTCCGCCTGTAAAGAGATCGAAAAAATAGATTATTATTAAATGACTAATCTAGTTTTGAATTTTGACTACTTTAAACTACCTATGGGCTCCCATTCATATACTCCCTCCGTCCCAATTTATGTAGCACTTTTTTCTTTTTTAGTTAGTCCCCAAAAGAAATACATCTTTCTATATTAGTAACAATTCAACTTTAAATTTCACCTTTTACCCTTATTAAAATGATTTCTAGCCACACACATTAATTGAAGATACACCTTTTAAAAGGATATTTAAACTCCATTATATTTATTAAGATAAGACGTTTGAATTTGCACACATCCTAATATTTAGATATTACGTTTAGATCTAAACATTAGATAATTAAGGCTTCTTATTTTTCAACATCTAAATATGAATAATTTATATTAGAAACTAAGAAATATAAAATTTGGATAAATCACTACATTAAATATTATATTCACGAAATATTAGAGATAATATGAATCTACACTAGTCGTATAAATTGTTTCTTTAAATAATTACATTCTATAGAGATAACGATGATGGTCGGCAATAGGGGTGTAGGATTTTTCAATTATCAAAACAAACCAACTGTGTCGGATTATTAAATCTAAAGACCAAACCAAACTAATAAAAATCGAGTTTTCAAATCTCGATTTTTCTCGAGTTTCTTGGGGTTTTGAGTTTTTTCTGATCTTTTTTATAAAGTTTTCATAGCACAGAATATATAATTTGTGTTCTAAATATTTCTTTAATCCAAGTAAGACAGAACTATATAAGGTATTTTTCAAGAAAATAACATAAAATATGAGATGATTCATGAAATTATACTAAAATATTCAATAATAAAAATAATAAAATCGCAAAAAAATTTATTAATAAACCACAATAAAAATGAACATAATCTAAAATTACAAAGTGCTAAAATAAGTACGGCTAATAAGTACTATTATTTACATGACTAAACATTAAAAACAAGTTATACATTTTATCTAAACCATAGAAAAACTAAAAAAATAGATATCCAACACTATGGTCATTCCTACTACAATTGAATTGAATGTCTTTTATTAGCATTAATATTGATTTAATTTTGGTTTGGACTCTATTTGAGTTACTAACATTTATGGAGTATAAAACTTATTAGAGAATTCAAAAATTATAAGTCCAAACTTGAAATAATACATAAAAAGATAAAACTATGAAAAATTTTAATAAATATTTATAATCATACTACAATAAATACTTTTATGTATTAAATATATTTAAAACTTTTATACATGTAATGTCGGGTTGGTTTCGTTGCGGTTTGAATTTTTTAGTTAAAACCAAACCAAACCAATTATGATCGATTTTTTTTCCAACACCAAACCAAATCAAACTAAACCATAGTCAAAATATTTTTCTCGATTTGACTCGGATTATCTGTTTCGTTGCGACTTTTTGAATGAATGTCTTAATAATACAAATACTTTGTACACGATCTAAATATAATTTAATCCTAATAAAAGCTAATAAGTGGTTGCGAAAGAAAATAACAAAAGCACTTAATAAACCTACATCTGTATGATTCAAATTTAGCCAATGTGTGGTAATTTTTGTTAAGACTAATTTTACAGTTAAAAATAATTTATGATTTTCTTATTTCAATTAAGTGCCAAAATAAAGTCCTTGTTCATGTAATGCAAAAATGAAAACAATCAGAATTTGAAGCTAACAATAGCATTCTAATTCTTCCATCTCTTATGCTTAAAAAGTAGAATAATTTAAAATAGGTTGCAGAATTTCTAAGAAAATCTAAGGTTGCCTTATTGGTCCTCAAAAGGTTGTTTTATACAAAATTAAAGAACTTTATGGTGTGATTGATATAAGACAACTTTGTTAGAGAGGCCCCCACGGAGAAAAAAAGCTAAAGTTGAGAAGAAAAGGCAAAATTAAATCTTGACCCATGATCACCTTTGAAAAAGAAAAAAAAAAGAAAAAAAAAATTAAATAGGTATCATCAAGTGAAAAACAAAAGTTCTTCTTTTTGGACTATGTCTCCTTTTCCCAATTATTATTATCCATCTTAAACATATCCCCTTTTCAGGGCTAGAGCTATTGTGTTTAGGTATGAGTTCACGCGAATTTAATGGCTTTTGCTAAAATCTTATAGTTATATTAATAATTTTTTAAATATGTATAATTTTTTGTTATAAATTCAGTAACTAAAACTAGCTAACTATGCGTTTAACGACAAATTCAAAATTCATAAAATTTAAATTCTGACTCAATCTCTTGTGCTAAAGTTTCTCTACTTACTTTGATGTTTAGATATTCTGCAAGCTGTAGGTATTTATTGGGGTACCTTTGTTATTGGAATATGTACAAAAAAATCTTCATGGTGAAGAAAGACAATAGGGGGTGGGTGGGGTGGCAGCATATATTATATATGTATATCTAGGCTCTTTACTTTGCCAAAGATCCATAAAAATAGTTATGTCTAGCTATCAAATCAAAGGGGTCTTGTTATCTAAAATGATACTCCACAAAAGAGCACCTATAATTACATAATGGATGTATCCCTACTTGCTAAATATATGAAAAAAGCTATATATTGTTCCTAAGAAAAACCTACATCCAACATCAAACTACGTAGGACCGATAGCAAACCACCATATGCGGAATGCCTGTCAAGGTATTATTGAGATGCATAATACAAAATATTTCTCAACTTGGGAGCAAATAATTACAGAAAATGAATATTGCCTACTCTAATAAGGGGTTGTTTGATTTGAAGCATAAATTAAAGAAATTTAATTTCAGTATAAGATTCTGTATTAGTGCAGAAGATGAAAGTAGCACAAATGAAAATGTTATGATGGATGCGTGGGTATACAAGGAGAGATAAGATTAGAAATGAAGCTATTTGGACAAAGTGGGAGTGGACTCCGTGGAGGACAAGATGCGAGAGTCGAGGCTGAGATGGTTCAGGCACGTAAAGAGGAGAAGCATTGATGCTCCTGTCAGGAGGTGTGAGAGACCGACCATGGCAGCTTTGAGAAAAGGTCGAGGTAGGCTGCAAGGAAGTATTGAGGGAGAGGTGATTAGACATGATATGAAACGACTTCAGCTTAATGAAGACATGACCCTTGATAGGAAGATATGCATGTCGAGGATTAGGATAGAAGGCTAATAGGTAATTGTAAGTTTCTCCTTTTCTTACCAGTTACTTTAGTAGCACTTAGGTTCCTGTATATGCTTAAGTAGACGTTACTTCGTCATGTGATTTAGTCCGCTTCTGCTATCGTATTTCCTGTTGTTAGTATTTAGTACTACGCTAATTGCCCTGCCCCCTTCTTTTTCTTTTTCTTCTTCTTCTTCTTCTTCTTCTTCTTCTTCTTCTTCTTCCCCCCTCGTCTTCTTCTCACTCTTTCTAAGCCGAGGGTCTATTGGAAACAACCTCTCTACCTTCACTAAGTAGGGGTAAGATCTGCATACGCAACACCCTCCCCAGGCCCCACTTATGGGAATATACTGGGTTTGTTGTTGTATAAGATTCGATATTACTTATAGAATTTTTAGTTTCCAGTATAAAATGCTACTAAATTTAATATTAGGTAAATACTTCACCATTTTATTTTATATAACGATGTTTGACTGAATACGTATTTTAAGAAATAAATAAAGACTTTGCTACGAATATCAAAAATAATTTGAATTTATGGTCTTAAACATGTTAGGACATTTCTATGACTACACCGGCCGGCATTTTAATAAGGATACAATTCAAAATTGAAGAGCTTCCAAACATAGAATGGTGCTATATGTTCTTTTTGAAATACAGACTAAATTAGAAAGAAATATCATACTATAAACTAAAATAGAGGGAATACATCGTTTGGCTCTAGTTAGTATATATATATATATATATATATATATATATATATATATATATATATATTAAATTTCGTATAATTTATGCAGAGTTTAATATTGTAAAATCAAATGCTATAGTATAAAATGCTATATTACTAATATTGGGGTAACTTAATTAATTATACAACAATCTACGTATCATTTGTATTAATAAATGTAACTTAATTAGGAATACTTGTATCAACAATATATGAACAAGAGTATTTAAAAACAAAACTGCCCTTAAAATAGCTAGACAACCCTTACATAAAAATCATTGCAATCCAGATGTTAGTATTCACTGCGTATAATAATTCCTATCTTATTATGACCAGAAAAGCATTTTCAACATTATAATCCGTGCATAAATAGATGGCAAACCATACGCCCCTAATCTAATAGAAATGGCAATTCTGTGCACGAAATATCTCGTGTTCACAGAGGATTGCACTCCAAGGGGGTGTGATGTAGACAACCTATCCAAATATAAGTATTAGTGACTGATTTTACAATTCAAACTTGTGATATATAAGTCACACACAGAATACTTTAGTGTTGATCAAAGGGTCTCCTTCTAATATAGTCTAATAAAAAAGATATCTAGGGCCAAAGTTGTTTGATTCTTGATGGATGACAACTTACAACTACCTTAAATTTTTATGATGGTTTGTTCACAAATGAGACATGCATGGCCTTTTTCCTAATATATAATTATACTTTTTTATTAGACAAATCATGATTGCATGCACTCACACGTAAGTAAAGAGAACAAACGACCCAAAAAAATACTAAACCTGCAATTAGCTGAATATTAGGATCTTCACTTTAATCAACCCGTTTTAATTAAATAATAAAGAATGATGGGATGTTGTCCCACTATAGAATGTTGACTAGCCAATCACTACTTTTAAGTGTGGTTCTGTGGACCATCCAATTATATGGCTTTCTAGCATCCGATCCTTGAGGATGATTGAACCTAAGATTTTAATTTTATAGGTTCGCTTCCGGTGTAATTGTACCAGTACATGGACAGTTATAGGTGTGAGCTCGCAGAAGCGAACCACGAGTCATTGAAGCGACCAAGAGAGGGGCTGCCAGGGACCGTAGAAGCGGGAATTTTGGGCGCACCTGTGAGCGCGCAGAAGCGGAAAAATACACAGGTGCGAAGGATTGGGCGTACCTACGGTTGCGCAGAAGCGACCCCTTTGTCTGCAGGTGCGGTGCCAGGCCAAGATGGAAAATCTCGACACCTACGAGGCTTTTAACGTTCAGGTCATAACAACTAAACTCATCACCTTATTTGAGTTCTAGATTCGTAATTTAATGTTTTCAAAAATTTTAATGGATTTTATACAAATAAATCAGGTCTAAGCTAAAACTTATGGGTTCAGATGAATCCATATCTACAGTGTTATATCCCCCTTGCTTTGGAGAAGGTGGTGAAATTTTACTATTAAATACTTAAATTAAGTTGAAATATAATATACACTAATAAGTGTAGAATTGTTTTACAATATTAGTGTTGTTTAATTAGTTATTGCAAGTTTTCACTCATTTATTTGTCAGTGTAAGAAAAAAATATAGATTGTCATAAACTTAAAGTCATTTGAATTTACATATTTCTCAAAACAAATGAAGCAACCATAGAACACCCAAATAGGGGAATTTACCAATTCAAAATGACTGACCTGCTTCCTTGAAATCGTCTATAATAGTGTGAATGCGCATAATGTAAAGTAGATAAAGCAGGGAAGATAAAAATAAATAAAGAAATAAAGGAAGAGAGTAAAAAAGTATCTTTCCTTCAAAAAATTTGGTAAAGTAAAGTTTAAGAAATTTTTTGAACTATTTTAATGGTTAGGTGAATTATGAATTATGAGGTAGACTATGATTTGTATATTACGCTCGCTAGGTACTCTATTTCTTTCTTTCTTTTTTCTTTTTCGAAATCTCTCCTCTTTTTTATACTACAATAGCTTTCAAAACCTTTGATGATACATTACATGCAAAATCATAGAATAAAAAAAGATAATTTTCTCATTCCGGGAGTAACACAATAACTCTGAAAGTTTTCTAAAATTGTTCATAACCGAAAGGCTAAATGGATTAAAAAATAATTATCCATCTATATTATCCACTTAAAATTGATACTTAATGGGTAACAAATGAGTTCTATTTTTACATATGCAAAAACCTAAAAGGGTTCCTCAAATTTGGGAGACTAGAGATTCTCTAAAAAATGATCACATTTAAAAAGTCATGGATAATATGAATACCGATATTATTCATTGATTAATCTATTTTTTATCCGTATTAAATATAGGCGCGTCAAATATTTTATCGGATTTTATATTACGGTTATCGATCCGCCCATATTCGGTCTGGCCCGCGCTCTGCCACCCAACTCGAGACATATGATTTAACTAAGGCCTTAAGTTTTCTAGTTAAATAAAATACAATAACAACAATCCAGTATAATCTCACTAGTGGGTTCTGGGGAGGGTAGTGTGTACGCAGACCTTACTCCTACCCTGGGGTAGAGAGGCTGTTTCTAAGAGACCCTCGGCTCCCTCCCTCCAAGAACTCCCCACCTTGCTCTTGGGCTGACTCGAACTCACAACCTTTTAGTTGTGAGTGAAGGGTACTTACCACTAAAGCAACCCCTGTTGTCTAATTAAATAAAGTACAAAGTAAAGAAAATGGATAGTGCTCCGAGCTTTTAGATACATCATAACAACGAAAGATGACGTGCACCGTAAATAAAAATGATATATTGTCCGGGCCATCGATATTTTAATTATTGCTCTATTATTCTTCTATTTCTAGGTTAATGACCGGGGGGGGGGGGGGGGGGGAAATAGATCAAGATTAACGGTAGGCATTCTTAATTTCCAGTTGTAGTGCTTTCTTTAGATCCTTTGTATTTGTACTGAAAATATATTAGAACGCATAAATATTTATGTCACCACTAGAAATCCCAACCTCGAGACTGTGAAAGTCAGTGCCAGGCCACGCTTGGTCAAAACTTCAATTTTGGACCAAAACTCAATTACCCATTCACCTCCGAGATCGGTTATTTGATTAGTTTCGAAATCCGACCTCAATTTGAGGTCTAAATCTCAATTTTTTAAAATTTCTAATTTCTACCTAAATCCCTAATTTCTACCACAAAAAATATATAGATTAAAGGTTAAAATCAATGGACGTTTATGAAAATGTAAGAAAACAACTTAAAATCTACTAACCTATGAAGTTGGGATGAAAAAGCTCTTCAAAATCGCCTCTAGGCCGAGCTCAAACTTGAAAATGGTGAAAAATAAGATAAATCCTGACTTTGGGCTGTTTTAAATCACTCGCGTCAGGTGTTCATTGCATCCGCGAAACACTTGACGCGATCACGAAGCTTTGCGGCCTAAATGGCATTCACGTTCGCGAGATGTTGTACGCGTTCGCGATGACCTGTCCCCTTGGCCTTCGCGTTCGCGAGCCTAGTCTCCCGTTTGCGTAGAACACCAAGAAGATCCCCTCCCAGACCCCATAACCCTACGTGTTCGCTGGAGGATGGTCGCGTTCGCGAAGGGTAAGCTCTCCAATGCTTCATGTTCATGAATATGCCATCGCGTTCACGATAAAATCCACCCAAGCCCCAAGTTCCCCTTCGCGATCGCGAGAATACCTTCACGATCGCGAAGCACAAAACCTCAGACACCAGCAATAACAAAAACCAACAATTCTTCAATTTCAAAATGGCCCGTAGCCTATCCGAAATTCACCCGAGCCTCCTGGGCTTCAAACCAAACATGCACACAAGTGTACTAACATTATGCGAACTCGGGGGGGGGGGGGGTAGATCAAGATTAACGGTAGGCATTCTTAATTTTCAATTGTAGTGCTTTCTTTAGATCCTTTGTATTTGTACTGAAAATATATTAGAACGCATAAATATTTATGTCACCACCAGAAATCCCAACCTCGAGACTGTGAAAGTCAATGCCAGGCCACGCTTGGTCAAAACCTCAATTTTGGACCAAAACTCAATTACCCATTCACCTTCGAGATCGGTTATTTGATTAGTTTCGAAATCCGACCTCAATTTGAGGTCTAAATCTTAATTTTTCAAAATTTCTAATTTCTACCTAAATCCCTAATTTCTACCACAAAAAAAATATAGATTAAAGGTTAAAATCAATGGGCATTTATGAAAATGTAAGAAAACAACTTAAAATCTACTAACCTATAAAGTTGGGATGAAAAAACTCTTCAAAATCGCCTCTGGGCCGAGCTCAAACTTGAAAATGGTGAAAAATAGGTTAAATCTTGACTTTGGGCTGTTTTAAATCACTCGTGTCAGGTGTTCATTGCATCCGCGAAATACTTGACGCGATCACGAAGCTTTGCGGCCTAAATGGCATTCACGTTCGCGAGATGTTGTACGCGTTCGCGATGACCTGTCCCCTTGGCCTTCGCGTTCGCGAGCCTAGGCTCCCGTTTGCGTAGAACACCAAGAAGATCCCCTCCCAGACCCCATAACCCTACGTGTTCGTTGGAGGATGGTCGCGTTCGCGAAGGGTAAGCTCTCCAATGCTTCATGTTCATGAATATGCCATCGCGTTCGCGATAAAATCCACCCAAGCCCCAAGTTCCCCTTCGCGATCGCGAGAATACCTTCACGATCGTGAAGCACAAAACCTCAGACACCAGCAATAACAAAAACCAACAATTCTTCAATTTTAAAATGGCCCGTAGCCTATCCGAAATTCACCCGAGCCTCCTGGGCTTCAAACCAAACATGCACACAAGTGTACTAACATTATGCGAACTCGGGGGGGGGGGGGAGGGAGGGGGATAGATTAAGATTAACGGTAGGCATTCTTAATTTCCAATTGTAGTGCTTTCTTTAGATCCTTTGTATTTGTACTGAAAATATATTAGAACGCATAAATATTTATGTCACCACCAGAAATCCCAACCTCGAGACTGTGAAAGTCAATTCCAGGCCACGCTTGGTCAAAACCTCAATTTTGGACCAAAATTCAATTACCCATTCACCTCCGAGATCGGTTATTTGATTAGTTTCAAAATCCGACCTCAATTTTAGGTCTAAATCTCAATTTTTCAAAATTTTCAATTTCTACCTAAATCCCTAATTTCTACCACAAAAAAATATAGATTAAAGGTTAAAATCAATGGGCGTTTATGAAAATGTAAGAAAAGAACTTAAAATCTACTAACCTATGAAGTTGGGATGAAAAAGCTCTTCAAAATCGCCTCTAGGCCGAGCTCAAACTTGAAAATGGTAAAAAATAGGTTAAATCCTGACTTTGGGCTGTTTTAAATCACTCGCGTCAGGTGTTCATTGCATCCGCGAGACACTTGACGCGATCAAGAAGCTTTGCGGCCTAAATGGCATTCACGTTCACGAGATGTTGTACGCGTTCGCGATGACCTGTCCCCCTGGCCTTCGCGTTCGCGAGCCTAGGCTCCCGTTTGCGTAGAACACCAAGAAGATCCCCTCCCAGACCCCATAACCCTACGTGTTCGCTGGAGGATGGTCGCGTTCGCGAAGGGTAAGCTCTCCAATGCTTCATGTTCATGAATATGCCATCGCGTTCGCGATAAAATCCACCCAAGCCCCAAGTTCCCCTTCGCGATCTCGAGAATACCTTCACGATCGCGAAGCACAAAACCTCAGACACCAGCAATAACAAAAACCAATAATTCTTCAATTTCAAAATGGCCCGTAGCCTATCCGAAATTCACCCGAGCCTCCTGAGCTCCAAACCAAACATGCACACAAGTGTACTAACATCATGCGAACACGGTCGCACAATCAAAATACCAAAATAATACCTAGAACTATGAATCAAACATCAAAATGCATGACTTTTTCAAAGAAACTCAAGAACTTTCAAATTCACAACCGAGCGTTCGAATCCTATCAAATTAACTTCGTTTTCCACCAAATTTTGCAGACAAGTCTTAAATAATAAAATAAACCTATAACAAGTTCCGAAACCGAGTTTCGAACCCGATAGACATAAAGTTATCCTACGGTCAAACTTCTAAATTCCTTAAACGTTCAAGTTACTACGTTTCAACAAATTATGTCAAATCAAGTTAGGGACTTCCAAATTCAATTCCGGACATACGCCCAAGTCCAAAATCACGATACGGACATGGGCGTATGCAAGAAGTTTTATAAGCGGTGTCCAAATTTATAGAAGAACTGAAATATAACTTTGATTATCATATTTTTAGACAATAAATAGCCTTAGTCTATTAGTTTTGTTGAGTCTTAAGTTAGAAAAGGTCCTTAGTTCAATTCTACTTCATCACAATTTTTAACCACAAAGGTTCTCTCAAATATTTGCAAAAGAGAAATGTACTTGTTAAGGTTTAAAGCTTTGAACTCTTAGAGCAAAATCAAGTACATAACCAATACACCAAGACACAATTTATGTCAAGTGGTGTAATATTTTCCTACTTATCCGTTTTCGTAATATATTAATACAATTATTTAGTAAACTTTTCCGACGAAGCGGTATAGCGTGACACCACTTCGGTAAGCGTGCATCCGCCCCTGGATACGGACTCATCGGGATCGTCCATACTGATCAGGTCCGTTTACACAAATGTTGACCGTAGTCAACTCAAATCATTTTTAAAGCTAAAATTCATGTTTTCTTCAGTCGTTTTCACGTAAACACTTTCCGAAAAAGACACGAACTGCGCACATAAGTCAAGAATCGCTAAACGGAGCTAATCGACGTCTCGGAATACTGAAATAAGTGCTAGAACTCAGAATGACCTATCAGGTCATCACATTCTCACCCTCTAAAATAAATGTTCGTCCTCGAACGAACATAGAAAGGTATCTAGACTGGTGAAAAGGTATGGGTATCTACTCCACATGTTGGACTCGGACTCACACGTAGCTGCCTCGATCAACTGACCTCTCCACTACACTCTAACATAAGGATAACTCTTAGACCTCAACTTCTGAACCTGCCGTGCTAGAATGGCCAACGGCTCCTCCTCGTAAGTCAAATCGTTGTCCAATTGGACTGAGCTGGGTTCTAATACATGGTACGGATCACCGTGATACTTATGGAGCATGGAAACATGGAACACCGGGTGAAACATTGATAAGCTAGGTGACAATGGAAGCTTGTAGGCCACCTCACTAACTCTCTCAAGGATTCAAAGGGTCTGATATACCTAAGGCTCAACTTGCCCTTCTTCACGAACCTCATCACACCCTTCATGGGTGAAACCCAGAGTAAAACCCTCTCTCCAACCATGAATGCAACATCACAAACTCTCCGATCGGCATAACTCTTCTTCCTAGATTGTGCGTATGAAGTCGATCCTGAATCATCCTCACCTTTTTCAAGGCATCCTGAACCAAATCAGTACCCAACAACCGGGCCTCTCCCGGCTCAAATCAGCCAACTGACGAACGACACCGCCTCCTATATAAGGCCTCATAAGGAGCCATCTGAATACTCGATTGGTAGTTGTTATTGTAGGCAAACTCCACAAGCGGCAAGAACTGATCCCAAGAACCCCCGAAATATATAACACATCCGCGAACACATATCCTCAAATATCTGAATAGCGCTGGGATTGTCCATCCGTCTGAGGGTGAAATTCTATACTCAACTCAATCCGTGTGCCTAACTCACGCTGTACGTCCCTCGAGAAGTACGATGTAAACTTTGTACCCCGATCAGAAATAATGGACATTGGTCAACCTATCCACAACGACCCATACTACGTCAAATTTCTTCAAAGTCCGTAGGAGCTCAACAACAAAATCCATGATAATATGCTCCCACTTCCACTCCGGAATCTCAAGTCTCTGAAGCAAATCACTAGGCCTCTGATGCTCATACTTTACCTGAGGGTAATTCAAAAACCGAGCCACATATGCAACTATATCTTTCTTCACCAATAATGCTCCCTCAAATCCTGATACATCTTAGCAATACCGAGACGAATGGAATACTGCGAACTATGGGCCTCCTTAAAAATCAGCTCATGGAGCCCATCCACATTGGGCACACAAATCCGACCTGTATCCGCAACACCCCATCATCTCCAATAGAAACCTGCTTAGCATCACTGTGCTGCACTGTGTCCTTAAGGAAAAGCAAATGGGGGTCGTCATACTGACGATCTCTGATGCGCTCATACAAAGAAAACCGAGAGACCGTGCAAGCAGGAACCCGATTAGGCTTTGAAATATCTAACCTCACGAGCTGATTGGCCAAGGCCTGAACAACTGATGCAAGCGATCTCTCTACAACTGGAATATATGCAAGCCTACCCATACTCACAGCCTTTCTACTCAAGGCATCGGCCACCACATTGGCCTTCCCGGGATAATACAAAATGGTAATATCATAGTCTTTCAATAAATCTAACCACCTCCGTTGTCTCAAGTTGAGATCCTCTTCCTTAAACAAGTATTATAGAGTCTGGTGATATGTGAATACCTCACATGACACAACGTAGAGGTAATGCATCAAAATTTTTAATGCATGTATAATAGCTGCCAACTATAAGTCATCAACAAGGTAATTCTTCTCATGAACCTTCAACTGCCGAGACGCATATGAAATCACCCTACCATCCTGCATCAATATTGCGCCAAGCCCAACACGCGATGTATCACGATACACAATGTAGGATCCTGAACCTATGGGCAATACCAACACTGGGGTTGTAGTCAAAGCAGTTTTGAGCTTTTGAAAGCTCAAGTCATACTCATCGGACTACCTGAATGGGGCACCCTTCTGGGTCAATCTAGTCAATGAGGTTGCAATGGATGAAAACTCCTACACGAACCAACGATAATAACCCGCTAAACCTAGGAAGCTCCGAATCTCTATAGATGAAGTAAGTCTAGGCCAGTTTTGAACTGCCTCAATCTTCTTGGGATCCACTTTAAAGTCCTTGGCAGATACAACATGTCCCAATAAGGCAGCCGAGTCTAACCAAAACTCACACTTTGAAAGCTTGGCATATAACTAACTATCTCTCAGAGTCTAAAGTACAACCAGAAGATGTTGCTCATGCTCCTCTCGACTGTGGGAGTAGATCAAAATATTATCAATGAATACGATCAAAAAAAGAATCCAAATAGGTCTTACATACCCAATTCACCAATTCCATAAATGTTGCTAGGGCATATGTCAACCCAAATGATATCACTATGAACTCATAATGCCCATACCAAGTCTAAAAGCTGCCTTAGAGACATCCGATGCACTAATATTCAATTGATGGTAGCCAAATCTCAAATAAATCTTCAAAAATATTTTGGCACCCTTATGTTGATCAATTAAGTCATCAATCCTCGACAACGAATACTTGTTCTTGATAATGAATTTGGTCAACCGCTGATAGTCTATACACATCCTCATCGAACCATCCTTCTTCTTCAGAATAAAACTGGTGCATCCTAGGGCGAGACACTAGGTCTAATAAATCCCTTCAAATCACACATAAAACATATAGCAAATAGACCAACAAGTCTTAATCCCTCAAGTCAAGGTTAACCACGATACTTACCTCAATTCCGAAATCAAATCAATGCTCAACCGCCACTTTTACTCTAGAATTAGCCTCCAAATCAATCAAATCTAACAAAATTTAGTTCAAATAATTCAAAATAAGCTTCAGAAACTACCCACGAGTAAAAAAGATTCAATCTTTAATGATTTTGGAAAAGGTCAGCAAAAGTCAACCTCAGGCTCGCTTGGTCAAAACCCGAGATTTGGACTAAAACTCAATTACTCATTCACTCCCAAGCCCGGTTATTTTATTAGTTAGAAAATCCAACCTCAATTTGAGGTCTAAATCTCAATTTCTCAAAATCTCTAATTTTTACCTAAATCTCTAATTTCTACCATGAAAAAGTATAGATTAAAGGTTAAAATCAATGGGTGTTTATGAAAATGTAAGGAAACAAGTTAAAATCTGCTAGCCTATGAAGTTGGGATAAAAAACCTCTTCAAAATCGCCTCTAGGCCGAGCTCAAACTTGAAAATGGTAAAAAAGAAGAAGATAAATCTCGACTCTGGGTTGTTTTAAATCACTGGCATCAGGTGTTCATCGAGTTCGTGAGACACATAACGCGATCGTGAGGCTTTGCGGCCTAAATGGCCTTCGTGTTTGCGAGATGCTATATGCGTTCGCGATGTCCTGTCCCTCACGGCCTTCCCGTTCGCAAGCCTAGGCTTACGTTCGCATAGAACACTAAGAAGATCCCCTCCCAGACCCCATAACCCTACGCGTTCGCGAAGGGTAGGCCCTCCAATGCTTCGCGTTCGCGACCATGTCATCATGTTCGCGATGAACAAATCCACCCTAGACCTTATTTACCTTTTGCGATCATGAGAGTACCTTCGCGATCGTGAATCACAAAACCTTAGACACCGGCAACAGTAAAAACCAGTAATTCTTCAAGGTCAAAATGGCATATAGCCTATCCGAAACTCACTTGAGCCCCTTGGGCTCTAAACCAAATATGCACACAAGTGTAATAACCTCATGCGAACTCGCACACACAATCAAAATACCAAAAAACATCTAGAACTACTCTATGAGGTAAAATATGTTCATATTTATTGTTCGCATGAGAAGGTGACACGTGGAGCCGAAGACAAAAATAGTCGGGCCCGAGGACAATGATCACGCTTGTTCTCGGAGAGAATGATATTCATAAAGGCAAAGTAAATTCCTACCATCTGGTAGAATTTAATGAAGAATATTCTATAGTATTAAGTGCACGGTCCGTTATAGAAAATAAGACATTTACTGCCTACCGTTACACACTCTTCAATGGTCCTCATAATTGTCATTTAAGAGAGGCTTGATCCTAGGACCTTTTTCCTTATGTACAATTATAAATAGTGAGCTATGCCTACCATCTTATCTCAATTTTAATGCTAAGTCTTACATTTTTGTCTAATTCATTTATCATTTTAGGATCAAATCAATTCACTTGTCTATATACCACGTATAAATTCAACTGTACCATTTTACGGGTTAACAGTTTGGCACTCACCGTGGGGCTTAGACAGTTATGTGTTTGAATTGATCCCTGCATCAATTACTAACTTGTTTGATTCTTTGTTCTTAGCAAAAATGATTAAAAATGGAAGATAACGATGTCAACATCACACATAACATTGAGGCCCAAGGAAATCAGCCTCAGCATGAAGATTCCATCACTGACACCCGCAATGAGAGGGATGAGGCCACGCCGGTTCACGGCCGGAAATATCCACGACATGTTCGAGAGGCAACTCCTAATGATACTGAAGACGAGCACGCCGTCGAAACAATAATGATCTTGATGGAGTAGCAAAAAGCCATTATGTGCTATCTCTCACGGCAGGATCATGTCATGATGGAATTAAGGCAAGCGTTGTGGGGTGCTTCCAAAAATGCGAATGTATGAGGTCCAATTCCTCTCGGTGTTTTGCAAGTCAAACAACCCAAAGGGTAAATAACAACACCCCGATGGGCGAGGTCGACTTTGACAGAGCCGGGGGGAATGGTAGCAGTTCCATCAACAACAATAAAAATGATCCCTTTAAAACTGAACTCATGCGGTTT
Source organism: Nicotiana tomentosiformis (assembly GCF_000390325.3). Taxonomy (NCBI): domain Eukaryota; kingdom Viridiplantae; phylum Streptophyta; class Magnoliopsida; order Solanales; family Solanaceae; genus Nicotiana; species Nicotiana tomentosiformis. The sequence goes on from NC_090814.1 coordinate 14,307,460, forward strand.
ATGAGAAAAATAAATGCCCAAATAGATCAAATTCCAGGTGTGCCACCAGTACTGAAAGGACCGAATTCAAAGAAGTACATCCAGTTGTCGTTCAAACCAAGAGCGACAACAGAGTTTATCCTGAAGTGGTTCAAAATGCCAGATGTGCCGAAGTATGATAGGAATTCAGATCCCAGGAGCATATCACCACCTATACAATGGCGGTGAAGGGAAACGATTTGGCTCTGCATGAGATTGAGTCAGTTTTATTGAAGAAATTCGGGGAGACCCTCACGAAGGGGGCCCTGACGTGGTCTTCACTCTTGCCCGAGCATTCTATAGACTCCTTCGAGATTCTCGAGGACTCTTTCATTAAGTCTCATGGTGGAACTAGTATCGGCCATGAGGAACATCAAAGAGGCATAGTTCCCGAAGCCAATAAGATCCGACCCCAGCCAAAGGGATCCTAATTTATGGTGCGAATATGATGGGACCAACGGTCAATGGACAGGGATTTGTCGGAATTTGTGCGAGGAAGTGGCGATATTACTGAAAAATGATCATCTCAGAGAATTTTTAAGCTTCCAAGCTAAAAACAACTATGACCGCAATCGTGATAATACAGAGCATTCAAAAGCAGGAGAAAATCCCCCACGCTTGGCGATCAACATGATTTTCAGGGGAAACGAGATTAATGGGGTGACATTTTGGTGGCAAAAAAGACGAAGGTGTCAGTGACTCACAACAATAGTTTCTGGGAAGTCGCTGAGGACGATAACACTTTCACGGAGGAAGACATAGATGGATTGCTGCTGCCGCACAACATTGCATTAGTAATCTCCTTAAATGTCTTAGATTTTAAAATTAAACATGTTTTGGTAGACCCAGGAAGTTCGGCCAATGCCATCCAATGGAGAGTGTTGGAGAAAGCCAAGCTCACCGGAAGCATCATTCCAGCCACAAAGCTCCTCTCAGGGTTTGACCTAGCAAGTGTGACAACCCGAGGAGAGATCTTGCTGCCCACGATTTCTGAGGGGCTGATGAGGACGACTCTTTTTGAGGTGGTGGACGACGATATGGGCTATAATATTATCTTAGGGAGATCGTGGTTGCACGAAATGAAGGCTGTGCCATCAACATATCATAAGTTGTTGAATTTTCTAACTTCTTGAGGGAATTAAACAAATAAGAGGCGACCAACCGGCAATAAGGGAGATGAATACGGAATCAGTTTCCAGTAGCAAAGGGAAGGAGAATGCGGTATAGCAATTACAGGAATCGACATCTGCTCCTGAGCCGAGCGAAGTCAGCCAGGGGAAGGATTCATCGGAATCCTATCAAGTACCAAGATATTTTCAGGTACCAGAAGAAATAGACATAACAAAATCCACGATGGAAGAACTTGAACAAGTCGCATTGTCCGAAAATTTCTTGGAGAGGAAATTCCATTTGGGGACAGGACTATACCCTGAGCTTAGGTCTGGATTTATTGAATTTCTTAAATTTAATGTCGATTTCTTTGTGTGGTCGCATGCGGATATGACAGGTATCCCGCCAGAAGTGGCCGTACACAAACTAAGCCTGGACCCAGCATCCCTCAGGTAAGACAGAAAAAATGTCGTATTACGAGGTTAAGAATAAATTCATCAAAGAAGAGGTAACTCGTTTGCTTGATATTGGTTCAATCCGAGAGATAAAATATCCTGACTGACTAGCTAACGTAGTAGTAATACCAAAGAAGAAGAATACGTTTTGCATATACTTAGACTATAATGATTTAAATAAGGTGTGCCCAAAAGACTCATTCCCAATGCCATACATTGATCAAATGATTGATGCGACGGCTGGACACGAGTTAATGAGTTTCCTCGATGCTTATTCCAGGTACAACCAAATCAAGATGAACCCAGAGGATCAGGAAAAGACCTCGTTCATAACGAACTTTGGGACATATTGTTACAATGTGATGCCTTTTGGGCTAAAGAATGCCGCAGCCACTTATCCACGGCTCGTAAACAAAATGTTTGAGAAACAAATAGGGAAAAATATGGAAGTTTACATAGATGATATGCTGGTTAAGTCTTTGAACATTGGTGACTATCTGAAACACTTGCAAGAGACCTTTGACATCTTAAGAAAACATAACATGAAGCTTAACCCCGAGAAGTGTGCGTTCGGGGTCAGCTCCAGTAAGTTCCTGCCCCGATAAAATTAAAGCCATCGAAGACATCCCGGACCAGCTATCAAGCGTAAAAGAGATTCAAAGGCTAACGGAGAGACTGGCCGCTTTGAGCAGATTCATTTCCCGGTCTTCGAAAAATGCCATCATTTCTTCGCACTTCTAAAAAAGAAGAATAATTTTTGAATGGACACTATAATGTCACCAGGCTTTGAAGGATCTGAAAAAGTTTTTGTCAATTCCTCTGTTACTGTCAAAACCGGAGAAAGGCGAACAACTACTGATATACTTAGCGATCTCGGAGGAAGCAGTAAGTGTTGTTTTAGTCCACGAGGACGAAGGTACGCAATCTCCTATTTATTATGTAAGTAAAATTTTGACGGGAGCAGAAACTCGCTACTCACAACTGGAAAAATTGGCGTTTGCCCTCTTAGTTGCCGCTCGAAAGATATGGCCTTATTTCCAATGTCACCCGATAGCGGTGGTGACCATTTTTCCCTTGCGGAATATTATTCATAAGCCTAAACTCTCAGGTAGGCTGGCCAAGTGGGCCATTGAAATGAGCGAATTTGACAAAGAATATAAGCCTAAGACTGCAATTAAGTCAAAAGGTTTGGCCGACTTTGTGGCCGATTTCACTCCGAGTTTTACCTTTGGCTACCAAAGAAGCAGTTATGGTGTCAGAATCGACATCAGGAGTTTGGACCTTGTTCACGGATGGAGCTCCCAATGTGAAAGGGTCCAGGCTCGGCATAGTGTTAGCCATGCCATCGGGATAAACCCTAAATCAGGCCATAAGAACTGTTCCCCCGACTAACAATAAAGCAGAGTATGAAGCTTTGATTGTAGGGCTTGAATTTGCCCGATGACTGGACTCCGAGGTCATAGAAATCAAATGCGACTCCCAATTGGTAGTAAAATGCGACTCCCAATCAGACTATGGTACTGTAGTACAACTTATGCATTCGACATTAGACGCAGACAACTATTACGAGGTAAACACGGCTAATTTGGTATGGGACTGGAGAAATGAGATCATTGACTATCTCGAGCACGAAAAACTACCTGGAGATTCCATGGCATATCGGGCACTACACACTAAAGCAACTTGATACAGCTTCAAGGGGGGTCAATTATATAGAAGATCTTTCCAAAGCCCGTTGGCTTGATGTTTGGGAGCTTCCGAAGCTAACTATGTTATGCGAGAAGTCCACGATGGGATCTACAAAAATCACTCAGGCGCGGATTCCTTAGTGTTAAAATTAATTAGGGCACAATACGGTTGGCCCCGGATGGAACAAGACACCAAAGCTTAAGTTCAAAAATATGATAAATGTCAACGCTACACACCGTTGGTACCTCTATCGGCAAAACCATTGTACTCGGTTTTGTCACCATGGTCATTCATGAAGTGGGAGATGAATATCGTCGGACCACTGCCGCTAGTCCCCGGTAAGGTAAGATTTCTTTTGATTTTAACTGACTATTTTTCTAAGTGGGTTGAAGCAGGTCCTTATCAGAAGATCGACAAACGTGAAGTGGTAGATTTCTTGTGGGAGAATATAATTTGCATATTTGAAATACCAAAAGAGATAGCCTGCGACAACGGTCCGCAATTTATAGGCGCAAATGTAACAAAATTCCTTGAAGGCTTGAAAATAAAAAAGATAACATCAATACCCTATCATCTGAGTGCAAACAGTCAAGCAGAATCAACAAACAAGGTGATTATACAAAATTTCAAAAATAGATTGGAAGCAGCTTAAGGTAAATGGCCCGAAGAGCTGGCAGGGGTACTATGGGCGTACCGAACAATGGTCAAATCAAGCACGGGGGAGACTCCTTTCTCTCTTTGTGTACGGGGCTAAAGCCCTGATCTTGTTGGAAGTAGGAGATCCTACCCTGAGGTGTTTCCGGGTAAGCGAAGAAGCAAACAATGAAGCAATGTTAGTCAATTTGGAGCTGCTCGGTGAACGCAGGGACTTGGCGCATATAAGGATGGCATCCCAAAAGCAGAGAATAAGGAGATATTACAATCAAAGAGCCAACCTCTATTATTTCAAAGTAGGAGACTTGGTTTTAAGGAAAGTAACTTAGAACACCCGGGAACTCAATGCGGGGAAGATAGGTCCAACATGGGAATGCCCCTACCGGGTTTCAGCTGTCACCGAGAAAAGGTCATACGAGTTAGAAAATCGAGATGGAGAAAAGTTGCCAAGCAACTCGAATGTGGCACATCTCAAGAGATACTATTGCTGATGAGCCTCGCCTGTACTGAAAGTATGTGCTGCTCCACTCTTTTTTCTTTCATCCAGTTTTTGTCCCAATTAGGTTTTTCTAGAAAAGTTTTTAACGAGGTAGCAATGAAAAGCATACTACGAAGGAAGATTCAGCAACAACAATAAGACCTTTAAATGACAAGGCACACAAGCAAAGAATCACTACGGAGTGGTTAGATAGTCTTTTGCCCGATAGCAAAGTTCCTACCGGGAAGTAAAGTTTACTGTCGAACAGAGATTACCCGACCGTTCACAAGTGCAATACACTGGGGGATTGTTAAATAATCTTTGGCTCGATAGCATAAATTCCTAAAGGGAAGTAAAGTTTGCTATCGAACTGAAGATTATCTAGCAATTCACTAGTGGAATCCTCGAAGGTGTAAAACTTCTAGTGTTCCAATTCACATTCTTCGCATTCGAACACTAGGGGGGAATGATATGAGGATACAACAACAATGACTGCCACATCGACCGAAATACGAAACCCAAAAATGTAGTTGTATCATCGGGGCCAGGGACTGTGCGGCCATCCCTGTAGAAACAAGTTGGCCACAAGAAATGGCAATTTCTTTTTAGCACAACAAATGCTTATGTAATTTTGAAAATGGAAGGTATAAAGTAAAGTCATGTTATTTTTATCTTGTTTCTTGTCTAAACGATGAATTCATTTTATCATTTTAAAGGTAAACAAGTACTTCAAATGTTAGTGCCATAATGAACATGAGACGTCATCTTCAAGAGCACCGTAAACATAAGAGGTCCCTCTCTTATGAAACCCTCAAGTTAAAGGGTTGATTTTGGAAGAACCTATGCCCAAAATCAAAATACTACCGGGGAAATATACACCCGAAGTCTCACATATCTCAGCGCGGAAAACTGATGAGAAGACTTAAACGAAAAAGACGCAAAAAGTTAAACTTGGGCAAATACTTAAACGAAAAGTACGTAAAGAGAAAGACTTGAACGATGCTTGAACGAAAAAGTTGTTTCTATTCAAAATAAACGTTCCAAACAACACAAGTACAAAAATATGAGAAATGGAACCCGAAAGAAGAGAATCATCTACACCCCTAGGGAAGGTGGGAGGATCCGCCGCCGGCTCAATACCTTGGCCTTCATCATTTTGTCCTTCAGCATCAACACCTTCCGGTTCTTCTTCAGTTCCCAAAAACTCGGAACTGGAACCAGAAGAGTCGGTAGCATCAGCTCGGGCCAGAAGATCCCTTTTGGCAGTTGACTCCAGCTCACAAGCCTTAGTGATTTTGGCATCAAAGTCAATGACACCCGCTTTGGCCCCTTCCAAGGTTTTTCTCCTCATGCTATGCATAACATATGTTTTTTCAACAACGAGGAAGCTTCTCGGTACTGGAGTTCTTCTTTAAGTCGGCCGACCTCGGCAGAAAGGTTATCCCATACGGATCTGGTGGACTGGAGACTGACGTCAAGCTCGCGGACAGTGGAGCTGAAAACTCTATTATGCTCAATGGTCTTCTTATGATTCTCCTACGATCGGGAATACTTTGCCTCGACAACAATAACTTCTTCAGTTTTTGAGTTTAAGGCCGCCTCCAAATTATTCAATCTTTCTGTAGCAGCAACCTCGTGATCAGATGCTGCAAGAATGGCATTATGGACCTCAACCCATTTGGCCTTAGTTTATTCAAATTGTGCCCTTAATGAGGCGACCTCCGGGCTAAGAGTCACTACTTCTTGCTCATTTTGTTGCAACCGAGCCTCCAACTCAATGACCCCAGTGGCTCGTTCTTCCAGTTTTGAGAGGCGAGTAGCAGTTTGGTCTTGCTCGGCCAAAAGTTGATCTCGCTCGGAGGAAAGTTCCTCCTTATCACAAATCAGCCTTTGAAGGCCCTTGGAAGCAAGAAAGTTGGCCTGCAAAACAAAAATACAAATTCAAAACCATGCCATAACAAAGATAGAAGAAACAATAGATGAAATAAGGACTATATCGTCGCTGCATTGTGCATGGCATTGTTCAACAAACACTCTCCCGAGAGAGTTTGTATTTTATCCTTATCTTTTCCTGAAGCCAAAGGCTTAAGATAGTTTGCAAGTTCCACCGGCTGGGATAATATATGGCATCCAGTAGAAACTGAGAGGGTAACGCTCCTCCTACTTTGGGGATTTTCTGAGGGGGCAGCATAATTTTGCCCAAGTTCCCATGAACTGGGGACTGGGGAAGAGGGACATCATCCTCTTGGGAAACTGTGGCAGGTGGATATGATGTAGCAGTTGCTGGTGGCGAAGGAAGAGCGGTGAAGAAAGAGATGAAGCTGATGGCAAAGCAGCTGTGACAAATGCAATGCTGGTTGTTGGTTGCTCATCAACCAAAGATGACAGGGACCAGTACTTAGCCTCACGGTATCGGGCACGATGACTGGGATTCGGAAATGGGAGTTAGCATTTTCCACTATATCATACCCCCCAGAGTGTCGGGGCATTGCCCTCGGTTGGTGTAACTAGCCCAACATATTGAGCATTCTATTGAGCTGAGGAAGGTCGTCGTCTTCTATGTAGAGAAGCCCTCTCCTCACTGGTTTCTCCATCATCATAGATCACCATGGTGTCTATGGCCGACTCGGGCGCGGGGCTCATTACTACAACATCCAAAGACGACTCAGGCGTGACATCCTTTGCCTTTTTATTTTTTCCCCTAGTCGCGGAGAAACGTCTCTTTTTTGGTTGCTTGTTCTCTGGCCGGGGACTCTGAGAAGAAACACTTGTGCCAGAAGCAGGCCCGGATACACCTGTTCGGATAAGAGCCTCCTGCAGCAACTTCGCCGCGTCAGTAGGACTAGCCAGAACATCCTCCTCGGGGACGACAACTGAGCCCTGGGGTAGACCTGAAGTTTATCATTCCCCGCGAAACATCTTGGGGGAATAAAGATTCATTAATTTAGCTAGGGTTATCTCCTCTCCCATTTCCTGGCATAGCCGCCGAAGACTAACAACTGTCCTCCATACAGAAGGACTTACTTATGCTAAACATACTTGGTAACGGATGCAGAACTCTATGATGACGGAGATAAGCTCCCCACTCAACGAGAACAACCTCAAAGTGAAGGGATACATATAAAAATATGTGAAATCCTTCTTGGGTAAGGTTATCCGCTCCGCCAGATCAGGAGCGATAATATCTAAATCTTGGCAATGACAGTCTCCCTTCACAGCCGGAATACTAGAAGGATGGATGTAAGAAGGGTATACGCCAACGACCCACGTGCGAGGGTTAGCGGAAGAATACTTCTCTTCGAAGTCTTTAGTTGTGACAAAACTTCTTGGGATGATGGTGCTCACCGTAGGAGGAGCATCATTATCATCTTTACCTTTATTTTTTAAAGAACTAGGGTTTCTGGAAGAAGAAACTATTTTTCTCAGAAAGGATAGAAAGGGTTTCTCCGAAGAAGAAGGTTAAAGAGAGGTTGAAGACAAAGTACGAGTTGAGTAAAAAGAGTTTGAGAAAAGTTTGGAGAATTATAAAGTGTAAATGAAGAAGTTTGATGCGTATAAGTAAAGAAATATGCGGCTAAAATCATGACCATAATTACCTCGATAACCGTCAAAAGTGATGTTAAATCGGGATGACGCGTGTTCGGAGCATTAAATGCGGAGAGACGTGCGTTTAATCAACCGTCAGAAACTTTTCAGCGGGAGTCAGAGAATTTTCCGCCAAAAGATGTATCTCTACCAAATTCCCAGTGACATAAATTTATGCCACCGGAAAGGAGAGGGACTATTTATAAGAGTTAAAATATGTTCATATTTAATATTCGCATGAGAAGGTGACACGTAGAGCCGAAGACAGTCGGGCCCTTAGACAATGATCTCTCTTGTTATCGGAGAGAATAATATTCATAAAGGCAAAGTAAATGCCTACCACCTAATAACATTTAATGAAGAATATTCTATAGTATTAAGTATACGGTCCGTTGCAGAGAATAAGGTATTTACTGCCTACTGTTACAAACTCTTCAATGAATCTCATAATTGTCATTTAAGAGGGGCTTGATCCTAGGACCTTGTTCCCTAGGTACAATTATAAATAGTGAGCTCTACCATCATTGTAAGGGGAGAACTTCCCAACCAACATACACTACACTTTGTTCAAAGCTCAAAAATATTTTACTTTCTTGCTTATTTAGATTATTCGTACTGCTTCCGAAAGCTTTGTTCTCGGTCTCAAGACATCTATCGTCTTATCTCGATTTTAACGTTAAGTCTTACATTTTTGTCTAATTTATTTATCATTTTAGGATCAAATCAATTCACTTGTCTATAAACCACGCATAAATTCGACTGTACCATTTTACGGGTAAAAAACTACAAACCGGACATCAAAATGCATGAAGTTCACAACCAAGCGTCCGAATCTTATCAAATCAACTCCGTTTTGCAATAAAATTTGCAGACAAGTCTTAAATAATAAAATAAACCTATATCAAGTTCCGAAACCGAGATCCGAACCCGATAGCCATAAAGCCAACATACGGTCAAATTTCAGAATTCTTTAAACTTTCAAATTACTAGCTTTCAACAAATCATGTCAAATCAAGTTAGGAATTTCTGAATTCGATACCGGGCATACGCTATGTCCAAAATCATGATACAGACCCATCATGATCGTCAAAATATCGATCCGAGTCTGTTTACATAAATATGCTGACCGTAGTCAACTCAAATTATTTTTAAAGCTAAAATTCATATTTTCTTCAATGTTTTCACATAAAAGCTTTTCAGAAAAAGACACGGACTGCGCACACATCTCAAGAATCGCTAAACGGATCTAATCGAGGTCTCGAAATATTGAAATAAGTGCCAGAACTCAGAATGACCTATCAGGTCATCGCAATCTTAATTGCGCCTAATAACTTAAACGGACTATGAATTGATCAGTAGCAAAATTAAAATTCATACTCTCCAAATCCTAGTTACGACTCTTATTCTAAATCAATTTTATCTAAATACTGCATAATTTGTCTTTTAAGGTGAATCAAGGTTTTTATAAAACTAAAAGTTTAGTAAAACTCATATAAGCATACAAGCCTTGGGTTAATTTCGCTGATGGTCATTGAACTATTTTTCAATTTCACTAAAGTCATATAACTATTTTTTGTCACTTAAAAGTAACTAAACTTTATCATTGTCACTTAAAAGTCATTTTGCCTCAAACCCCTACCATAAATATGACATGGCATTAAATTTTATGATAAAAAATCAAAAATAAATGCCACATAAGCTAATATGGGTCATACCCATTTTAGATCAATTTATCCTTAATGTGATTTAATCCATAATCCAAATGAGTTTCGATAAAAAAAATAAATTAATTCCACATTAGTTTAAAATGATTATCCTATACTATAAAGTTTTGCCTTTTCTGTCACAACACATTCATAATTATTCTATACTAAAATAATTTATGCTAGAAAATTCTTATTTTATTTATATGCCCCATCCGAGTCATTCATAATTATTCTATACTAAAATAATCTATGCTAGAAAATTTTTATTTTGTTTGTATGCCCCATCCGAGTCATTTTAAAATACTATTGTGTATTTTAGCTTCAGTAGAGTTATAAAATCACACAGATGGGGCATACCAGCAAGATACGAATTTTCTAGTATAGATTATTTTAGTATAGAATAATTATGAATGTGCTGTGACAGAAAAGATAAAATTTTGTTGTATAGGATAATCATTTTAAACTAATGTGGAATTTTTTTTTTTTAATCGAAACTCATTTGGATTATGGATCAAATCACATTAAAGGATAAATGAATCTAAAATGGTTATGACCCATATTAGCTTATGTGGTATTTATTTTTGGATTTTTATCATAAAATTTAATGCCATGTCATATTTATGATAGGAGTTTGCGGCAAAATGACTTTTAAGTAACAATGATAAAATTTAATTACTTTTAAGTGACAAAAATTAGTTATATAATTTTAGTAAAATTAAAAGATAATTCAATGACCATTAGTGAAATTAAACCCTACAAGTCTTTGATGAGAATAAAAGAACTCACAGGAAAATGTACAGTTATTATTAATTTCAACAGTGAAAACAAAGAGGACATTCATTGATTGCATTTACATTTCATGCATCTATCATCTATGTACGTTCATTTTCTCTGTGATCTATACCTACCGATATAGGAATTAGGTTCATAGTCTTAGTCGCGATATAAGGTAAGACAAACTCACCACTGACCCCAAAAAGTAGCTTAATTAGGTTTGGTTCTTAACTGACGAAAAGAATTTAAATATATTCATTTTAGCTAGTAAGCTTTTACGTTTTACATCATTTTCTTGATGTTACCACATATTTGGAAATAAAGAAAAGAAACCCAGTTTATAAAGTTTTCCGTGCCCACGCAAGATCTAAGAAAGACCTACATTCCAAGGGGATGTGATGTAAGCAACTTATTCTGATACAAGTATCATTGGTTGATTTCACGGTTTGAACCCGTGACCTATAAATTACAAAAAGATAACTTTACTGATTCCTTAGGTTGCCCGGTGAAACATGACCTGACATAGGAGTAAAATTAACTTTTACCCCCTTCACAAAAGTGTTTTTTTTCTTTCGTTTCATATAACTATTAAAATGGTGCTGGTTGAAGCAAATCTGGAACTCTATTCACTTTATAAAAGCAAGATCCATTTATGGAGGCAAGACATCGATCACGAATGCCCATCTTGTATGATAATGCTCTAGGATGGGACGGTTGGCAAAACTCTCCTTCATTTATGGTAGCATTCCTGGTTTCTTTAATTTTTGTAGGGATCGTTTGGCACGAGGGATAAGAAAATATTATAATTTCAAGATTGAATTCGAAATTAGCTTATCTTACGTTTGGCAAGACCGTGAGTTATATATCACACTTCACGTGGGATATACAATACCAAAATAACTAATTTTGGAATTGAAACATATAATGACACACTTGCTTCATCTTCTACCAAGCTCTTTAAGAAAGCTAATACTATTAAAATTTAAAATAAAAGATTATCTCATTTTAACTAATTTAAAGCAAATATATTATATACATTATACCACATATAGTTCATTTTTGGCAGAATACATCGACAACCCATTACAATTATCCACACTTTTCACTTAAACACTTTATCTCTGTTTTATTTGAACACCCAACCACATTTTAAATATATCTTTTAGACACAACCGGTTAATATGACACAGTACGTGTATTACACTATTTTTCTGAGCGTGAGAGATCCAATTTTTCTTTTAAATTTTTCCTCTTATTCTTTCGCAGACCATGTCCAGCTCACCACCTTCGTCCTCGCTCTCTCCCTACACTAGTCCACCACCATCCATCTTAATGTTTTAGTTTTCCCCAGCCATGTCGAATTGCCGCTTAAGGTCCGATGAACCAAAATCTAGCAGTAAAAAATTATTCTCTAAATAAAAATTTTCATTATTAATTCTAATATTATAATCTTATCATTATTAATCCCGAGATAATTTGTACACCACAAACAAGTATATTCCCCGTCTGTTGATTCAAGAAATAAGGGTTACTGAAATTGAATTAATAATATAACAAAATAGAGATGGAGAAAATATTTGAGAAGTTAAAAAAAAGGAGAATAAACTTCTCTAAATAAGGTAAGACCTACCCTATTTATTTTCCCTTCTGAACCATCAATAATTATCCGTTAGAGGAGTAAAGTTGGAAATACATAGTAATGCAAAGTCAATTATACTCCTTAATCAAAATAATTTTTTGGATTATTTCTTAATCATTTTTCCTATTTTTTTTGATTATACAGAGGGAATCGGAAGCTAGTGATGCATATGAAACACATGGAGATAAAGATGTGACATTTGAAAGTAAATTGGAATTTTTTTTGGCAATGAAGTGAAATGGTGACTTGGTGAAAGGTCTCTTTACTCTTCCTTTAATGGCCATTGAATAACTTCAAATAAATTCATCAGTAGTCCATTGCCATCTTTTTTTTCCTGAGCAAAACGTAGAAATAAAAAAAGAATTATATTATAAATAATCTTCATTGTTTATTTTGTCTAATTGGTATACAAAGGGTGACCCAAGATTTAACCGTAATGGGGCACTACTACTTTTCTCAACCAGTGCCCCCTAACGACTTTTAGCGTTTAGGGTGCCAAATTTTATATAATAATAATTTTTTAGGTATACACATATATACGTATCTAATGTTTCTACCGAAATTTACAGGGTCCGGTGACTCTTTAATATTATACGTAGGTCCACCTTTGTTGGTATATATAGATTATACACCAATTATATATAATTATACATAGTTATACATATATATAATATATAGATTATATATTCGCCGGTTATTTTTAGTTTAAGCGGTTTAGTAGACGGCATTTAGATTAATTCTCAAGAAAACGCTACTCACCATTATTATTCCTCGGTGAGAAAAAAATTACCTATAACTCATAAAGTTATAAGTTTAATATTTCTGAAAGTAAATTGCCATACTTCTATCTTTTTTCCGTTATCTCATGAGAGAAATTGCAATTTTAGGAATTAGTGTTTTGTTATATGTGGATTAGATTTATGATTTCATTGTGTTCTCTCGAACAGCAAAATAAATGTATGGTCATTTGTTTTATTTAAAAGAATATAACAGACAAAAGAAGAAAGAGGTTGGCCCAAATTTCAGAAGCACAATCAATCAATACTGGCTACCACGCGAAGGGGTGTATCGAGATAGTTTGAATTCCTCCACTTTTAATCAAATATTTTAGATTCGAGTCTTGTGATGATGTAGAATTTCTAAGTAGAAAACGCTTTCCTCAAGCGTCTACCGGCGCAAATTTAATTAGTCAAATCAGTAAATTTCAAATATCAAATACCTAAAAGTAATAAATAAATAAATTTGAATGGCAGCTTAGTAATTAGCTATTTGTAGCTTCATGAATTAGCTTTTTGAAAGGGACCTTGGAATAACGGTAAAGTTATTTCTGTTTGACTTGTAGATTAGGAGTTCGAGCCGTGAAATCAACTATTTATGCTAAGTATCAGAGTAGACCGTCTACAATACACCCACTTAGGATGCGAACCTTTCGCCAACCCTGCGCAAAAGTTGAATGATTCATGCACCAAACAGTCTTTTTTTAGCATCTCGAAATGAAAAGAGATAGGAATATAATTCCCTCTCTTTACCTTTTTGAACACTTGATACTTACTTCATATCTAACTGAATTACTCTTGGAACTCTACCATCTGCAAGTTCAGCAAAGTTTGATTTTCCTTTTTGTACTTCAAAATGATTATTATGGACCATATCCTGACACCAATATGTCTAAACTTGTTGAACATCACTTTACAAAATGTATTTCATTCATTCATTCCTCTTTTGCCAGTTCTGATCCACTTTAATGCCCACAATCTGATTAGTCCTATTTTTAGTTTCTTTATACGTACCTTATAGTAAGTCTTTTTTCCTAGACTAGAAAGACCCAAGGCCACAAACTTGGTTTCTTCCCTACGAAAGCTTGTGATGTATTGTTCAGAGGCTGATGGAGCGGGATCTACGAGTTCAACTGAACTCCATTGCTTTTTTGTTTGAACTATGAATATATATGCAAAAAGAATTAATATATATATATATACATATAAAATATGAAGGAGAGTCTTGAAACAATAATAAAGTTATTTTTGTGTGACTTATAGGTCACAACTTCTACCCGTAAAAGCAATAATTAATGCTTGCATTAAAATAGGCTGTCTGAATCACACCCCTTTGAATCTTTCCGAATCTTGCGTGAATGTGGGATGCTTTGTACACCGGAATACCCTTTTCATATATATGAATATATCACATTCATCTTGACCTATATTGACTCTAAATTCTGAGAATTCGAAGCTTATAAGGTTGCAGAGAAAACAAAAGAAAAAGAAAAAAAAATAAAAATACATGGTATAATAAATGAGACATTCTCATTGTAAATAGGACTACGTTGGAAATAAATTAGATAGAGACCTTTCAATGACAATCTAGCAACATAGCTGAAGATGCCGCAGTGGCTTTTACGCATACTCAGTGATTGAAACTATTAGTACTACTTCAGAAATAGAAACAAGAAACGGACAATTTTCTATTAAAAATCAGTAGTAGCATTTACTACATTCCACATGCCACATGGTTTGTTAGGCTTCACTTTTATTGTAGGGATGGGACGTCTTTCTCCTAAGTGCATCAGAAACCTGTATCAATTTTCCACTATGTTACTCCGTCCCAATTTATATGACTGAGTAACATAAAATTTAAAAAAGAACCGATGACTTTCGAAACAAAGAATAAATATTTGTGTGGTCGTAAATTATTTTATGAAAAAAAAAAATAGAAAATTTAAAGTTAAATTATTTTTAAATAAGGCGACAAAGAAATTACAATTTTCAAGTTTAGATCTCTCCATGCTGGTTTTTTATTGAAATGTTACTGACATTTCAGTGTGCATTTTTTTAATTGGATGAAGGACTGGGATCCGAAAAACTCCAGGTACTCATACATGATGTTTTCACCAAAATTAATGAATGCATGAGTCATGACAGATGCCTCAATATATATATATAT
Organism: Nicotiana tomentosiformis; assembly: GCF_000390325.3. NCBI lineage: Eukaryota > Viridiplantae > Streptophyta > Magnoliopsida > Solanales > Solanaceae > Nicotiana > Nicotiana tomentosiformis. Next base: position 14,322,511 of record NC_090814.1, read on the forward strand.
ATATATATATATATATATATATATATATATATATATATATATATATATATATATATATATATTTCTTTTTTTTTATTACTTGACCATAGCTAATAATATTGTATTCTCATCATGATTTTTGATCAATCATATAAATTTATATGATTTGGTATAAACATTGAGTAAGTAAATTTTTTGGTATTAATACCACCCCCCATGTTTTGTATACTGCCTATATATTGATGGTATAACGGAATTTTAAGCACAAGCAGTATCAAGATTTAAGAGGAAATTAAGATGGAAGAGCCATGTGAAATATAGACCAATAGAATATGAATCCAAAATATTAAAGCTACGCGTAGAATATTTAATGTCTTTTGAAAATGCTTACACAATCGATAAGGGAGAAATGTACTTTTCTTTAGCACTCTCTCGCACATATGACCTAATTCTAGGGTTTAAACATGGAATTGACTTCTTTTACCTTTTTTCTTTGAAGTATCGAGAAAGTAAGAGTGAGAGAGAGGAGGCTCAACATGACTAAGCTGGAGTAAAAGCAGATAGATTAGGCTCAAGAAGAAATGAGTTGGTTTTTAAAAATGTAAGTGGCAGGTGTAGCTTTCTCTAAAAGCCTTTATGATTGTTCCAATAGGCTTATTTACCACCCAATTAGGTGTTCATATTGTTAAAATTAAGCTTATAATGAGTGAAGCAAACCCATAAATAGATTGGATGAAAAAGACAAATTCTCCAAGCACAAAATAGGAAGATACTAGACGGAGATGCCGTGCCCAAGCACGGCCCAACACTGGCCTAAGATGTTCCAATTCATGCGAACAATATTAAAAATTTAATTTGGAACCCTGGACAATTATCTAGTAGTTATAAAATTACAACAAGTTAGATGAAGAAAGTCATATAGGTAACAAACACGAAACAAACGGGAAAAAAATAAATTTAATACAGGGAACGCCAAGTGATCCCCAGTTGAGCTTAAGGATGAAAACATCCTTGGCCCGTGCTTGCCAACGTAATGATTAATTCAAAAATTGAAATCTAGAGTTTTAATAATTTGCCTCACTCAGGTTTGCTAAGCCTTCATTCAACAAGAGATACATGTCTCAATGGGCGGCAAGAGTGTAACTATCCGGCCGGTCATTTTAAGTATTGTAGTTCCGTTCTTCCGTTTATTGCTTATACTATATTCAATTATGGTTATGTGACTTGCCGGAGTGATTGATTTGGTTTCAGAGATGTTTCAGAATGAATTGAGACACTTAGTCCCAAAGTTGGAAGCCTAAATTAAAAGAGTTGACCGGATGTTGACTTATGAGTAAACGATTCAGGAATGGAGTTTTGGTGGTTCCGATAGTTTCGTATGGTGATTTCGGACGTAGGAGTATGTCCAAAATTTTATTTGGAGGTCCGTAGGTCGTTGTGGCTTGAAATGGCGAAAGTAGGAAAGTTGAGAGGTTTGACTGAGAGTTGACTTTGTTATTCTCGAGCTCGGATTTTGGTTCTAGAAGTCGAAATAGGTCAGTTATTTCATTTATGACTTGTGTACAAAATTTGAGGTCAATCGGAGTTGGTTTGGTGTGTTTCAACATTTGTTTTAGAAGTTGGAAGTTCAATAGTTCATTAGGCTTGAATTAGGGTGCGATTCATTTTTTTGATATGATTTGAGGCTTCGACTAAGTTCGTATGATATTTTAGGATGTGTTGGTATGCCTGGATAGGGTCTCGGGGGGCCTCGGGTGAGACTCGGATTGATTGCGGATTGAGGTTGACCTTATGGAGTTTCTGATTTGCTGGTGTTTGGTTTACTTTTACGCGATCGCGTGAAGTAGATGGCGATCGCGTAGAGTTATTTCTGGCAGGAGGATTTGTGTGCTACGCGTTCACGAGTTTGTTTACGCGATCGCGCAGCTTTTATTAGTTGTGAATCACGAATGCGGGTGATGGGGCGTGTCCACGAAGAAGGAAAGGGAGGTAAGGGAAGTCCACGCCTTTGTTCTTCGCAATCATGTGTCTGAGTCCGCGATCGCGTAGGTTTGAGTTGCTGAGCATCGCGTTCACGACTGTGTGTCTGCGTCCGTGTAGTCCATTTTTTGAGGGCAGTAAGCTTTGTTCTTCGCGATCGCGAGGGAATTTCTGCGATCGCGAAGGGGAACACCTGGGCAGACTATTTAATTTAAAAAATAAGGGTTAGAGTATTATTTCATATTTGGACTTGGGAAGCTTGGCTAGGGGCAATATTTGAGAGGGATTTCACTCCAAATCAAGAAGTAAGTCATTTTTGATCACTTTGGTCCAATAATATTGAATACCCATTGATTTCTACACCTAGATTATGTGTTTTTAAGGTGTTATTTGGGGGAAATTTGGACTAGGGATTGGAGAGTAAGATTTGGGGATTTGAGGATCGATTTATGTTTGGAATTGGATGATTTTGATATGGTTGGACTCGTTATTAAATAAGTGTTCGAATTTTGTGAATTTTATCGGGTTCCGAGGTGCAGGACCGAGGTTGACTTTTTGAATTTGGTTAAAGAACTTAGCTTTATCGTATGGAATCGATTCTTATAGCTTGTATTTATTATATTAAGTTATTTGTGACTAGATTCGAGTCGTTCGGAGGCCGATTTGTGAGGCAAGGGTGTAACGACCCGACCGGTCATTTTGAGTATTTACGCTCCTTTCAATTATTTGAAATCTTGAATAGCTTCATACGATGTATTATAACTTGTGTGAATTATCGATTTGCGTTTTCAGGTGTTTCAGAATTAGTTCGCAAGAATGAATTTTCATGTTTGAAGCTTTGAGTTGGAAGAGTTGACCAAGTTTGAGTTTTAGTATTCGATCTCGGATTGGAGTTTTGATGATTCCAATAGCTCTGTATGGTGATTTTGGACTTAGGAGCGTGTCTGAAAAATTATTTGGAAGTCCGTAGTTGAATTTGGCTTGAAATGGCTAAAATAGAAAGTTAAGTTTGGAAGTTTGACCGGGGAGTTGACTTTTTAATATCGGGGTCACAATCCGATTCTGAAAATTGGAATAGGTCCGCTATATCATTTATGACTTGTGTACAAAATTTGAGGTCAATCGGACTTGATTTGACAGGTTTCGACATTGAATGTAGAAGTTGGAAATTATTAGTTTTTATTAGGCTTGAATTGGAGTGCGATTTATATTTTTGATATTGTTTGATGTGACTTGAGGGCTTGACTAAGTTCGTATAACGTTTTAGGACTTGTTGGTACATTCAGACGGGATCCCGAGTGGCTCGGGTATGTTTCGAGGTAAGTTTTGAGTGAGAGTGGCCATTTCAGCACTCTGATGTTGTTTTGGAACTTTGGAAGTGCGGGGGGCACATTTTGGAGTGCTGAGGCAGAGAAAAAGTGCAGACCGCAGAGGAATTGTGCGGACCGCAGAATTTCTCTCGCGGCCGCATAATTGAGATTTCTGCAGATTCGATAGTCTGACTTCGGAAGCTTATTTCTTGTAATCTACAAGGAATTTGGAGATGATTCAAAAACAAAAATTGTAGCCCTTTGAGTCTAGCTTTCAGAAAGCTATACCATTAGTCATTTGGACATTTGTAGAGAAAGTTATGGTCAATTAACTGAAGTCTAGTCGTGTAGAGCTGCTGAAGTGGGGCCGCACAATTTGGATTGCGGTTGCAAAGCCTGGGATGTGTGGCCGCACAAACAAATGTGTGGGCAGCACAGTGGGGATCAGATTTTGTACTATATGAATGAGGGTTTCATCTCATTTTTTATTTTTGGACTTTGGGAGCTCGATTTGTGGCGACTTTTCGTGGGATTTTCAAGAAAATTCATCGGGGTAAGTGATTCTAACTCAGATTTGGTTAATATACATGAATATATCATTGTTTTCATCATTTAATCAGCATTTTGAGATGGAAATTTGGGAGAAATTGTAGAAATTTTATAAAACAAATTTTTGGGATTTGAATACTGATTCAGAGTCAAATTTGAGTGAAATTAGTATGGTTGAACTCGTAATTGAATGGGTTGTCGGATTTTGTGAGTTTCGTCGGATTTTGAGACGTGGGCCCCACTGTCAATTTTTTGAGCGGAGTTGGGAATTTTCATCAATTGTTAATTTGTAAGCATTAGAGTAAATTGTGATTTATTTGCACGTTATTTGAATAGATACAAATCGTTTGGCTTGAATTGAGGAGACGTGAAGGTGTATGGAGGTTGATACGCGCGGAATGGAATTTCTGGAGTATTGTTTATCTTGCTCGGCATTGGATTCGGCTTGTTCGAGGTAAGTAACACTTCTAAACTTGGTTTTGAGGGTATGAATCCCCGAATTTGGTATTATATCAATTGTTTGAAGGTGACGAGCGTGTGAGCGTGTACCATAAAAATTGTGACTTAAGTATTAGGGAAATGTTTAAAGAACCATGTTATTATCCAAATTTTCTCCACATGTTAGGGAAATTGAGCTGAGACTCTTATTAAAGATCATGTTTAGGCTACGTACCGATATTTTTGGGACCCCTAGGGTTATGTTGCTGTTGAATTTAATTGTTTTAAAAATAAATATTTCATACTCAGTCATGTTCATCCATTGTGATGATATTTATGGGATCGGGGATGCCCGCATGCAGTAGGCCATATTGGTTATAAATATATTATTATTATATGGAACGGGGCTGCCCGCGTGCAGCAGGACTTATAGGCTTTATCATTATATGGGTCGGGGTTGCCTGCCTGCAGCAGGCCATATCGGCTTTATATCACGCTTGGGCTGAAGAAGCCCCTCCGGAGTCTGTACCTCCCACAGTGAGCGTAGATAATTTATATACGGGATGGACTTCCCAGAGCATGGACTTGCCTTACTTATTTATATTTGTGATGAATTTCCCTAGACATAGATCTTGTCCCAACCATTTACATTTGGGGATAAATTATCCCAGGACTGGATTGGCCTTATACGGTAATAAGTGACTGACTGTCAGTCAATGTATATATATACGAGATGGAATATCCCTAGGCTGGATTGGCCATAAACAGTACCGGTGACCGAATGATTTATGATCGTAAGTACACAAGGTTTTCCACTGAGATGTCATATTCCTCATATCATGCAGTATTGATCTATCTTACTTGTACTGAGTTTAACTGTCGAACTTGAAAGCATGCCTACGTTTTTGTACCGTTATTTATATACTGGACTGTACCTGCGGAGCTCGTCACTACTTTCAGCCCAGAGGTTAGTCTTGTTACTTATTGAGTTGGTTGTACTCATACTACACATTGCACCTCGTGTGCAGATCCAGGTGCTTCCGGACACGGCGACTGTTAGATCTTAGGGTGTTATCAGTTAGAGACTATCAAGGTAGTTGCCTGGCATCCGCTGACCTTGACTCTCTCTTCCTTTCAATTATTGTAATTATTTAGATGCTCATGTACTCAGTGACATCGGGTTTTGGGAGTGTTTTGTATCTGAAATCGTGAGATTTTGTATTGAATTTAAATATTAAGTTTTCAAACTTAAAAAGAATTTGTGGTTTATTAAGATTATTGGCTAGCCTAGTATTGAGATAGGCGCCATCACGACATGTGAGATTTTGGGTCGTGACAAAGGGCTTGTTGGAGTTGTGATTTGCACGGTTTGAGGTAAGTAACACTTCTAAACTTGGTACTGAAGGTATGAATCCCTGGATTACGTGTTATATGGTTGGTGTTGAGGTGACGCACATGCTAGGTGACGGGCGTGCGGGTGTGCACCGTGGTAATCATGACTCGGTAGATTCCGTGGTACTGCGTAGTTACCTAATCCTATTTCTATCCATGTAATTTCTACGTGTTAGAGTAATTGAGTTGTGATTCATGTTAGAAATCTTGTTTAGGCTAAATGCTTATTCTGTTAGGACCCATCGAGGTCATTACTGTTGTTGAGTTAATTGCTTAAGTTGCTATTTTGTACTCAGTCATATTCATTCATTTGCATATCATATCTTAGTCTCTGTTTTCATTCACTATTAATTCATTTTATCATTGTTTGGGCTGAGTGACATGAGATATGGGAGCCCGTGAGACTAGAGAGATTGATGACTGAGTTGGGACTTGAGAGCCGTGTTGTGAGTGATATTGTGGATCGAGCTGCATGCCGCAATAGGCCATATTGGCTTTATATATATATTTATTATGGATTGGGCTGCACGCCACATTAGGCCTTATAGGCTTTGTCTATTATTATGGGATCGGACTGCACGCCGCAACATGCCGTATTGGTTTTATATTAGCGCTTGGGCAGGATCTGCCCCTCCGGAGTCTGACATATCAGCAATGAGCGCATTTACCGTACAATGCTGAGTGATTGAGTATGATGAGTGGGAGTTGAGGCAGACAGATTGAGTACTCTGAGAGTGTGAGTACCTGAGACTATCAGCGTGATGCATTGCATTTGGCATGCATATTTGACATGTAGGCATAGAGATCTAATATTCCTCATGCTAGCTGTACTTGGAATATTTTATCAGTGTTGAGCTTAAGTTGTTGAACTTGAAAGCATGCCTAAATTTTTGTACTGTGTGCAAGTTGCTTATGGAAGTTTCTCTTAGTTCTTACTGTTATATCTCTGTTATATCTGTACTGTCATTATCTTGATTTAGACTGTATCTTTCTAAGCTCGTCACTACTTTGAGCCCATGGTTAGTCCTATTACTTATTGAGTACATTGGGTCGGCTGTACTCATACGATACTCTACACTTCGTGTGCAGATCCAGGTACATCTGGACACGGCGGTTGCTAGACTTGGTGCAGTACCTGCTTGGAGATTATTGAGGTAGCTGCTATGACGCCCATAGACCTCGACTCTCTTTTCTTTAAGTTTATTTACTACTATTCTATCTTCCAGACAGTTGTATTAGAGACTTAGACTGTGTTGACACTTAGTAGCTCATGTACTCGGTGACACCCGAATTTTGGGAATTTTGTGGTTGAGTCGTAGATGTTCTTATCGGTTATTTATGAGATTTTTGCTGTTAAACTTATTACATCATGCTTTTAATATAAAATGCGTAGTTATCTTATGATTGTCGGCTTTCCTAGTAATGTGATAGACGCCATCACGACATGTTGAGATTTGGGTCATGACAAGTTGGTATCAGAGCACTAGGTTACTTAGGTTTTACGAGTCATGAGCAAGTTTAGTAGAGTCTTGTGGATTAGTACAGAGATATATGTACTTATCTTCGAGACGCTACCGAACCATTAGGAAACTTCACTTTCTTGTATTCTTGTTGTGCGAATTTGTTGATTCCAGAAACTAAACTTCTATTATTCTATTCTCTCACAGATGGTGAGGACACGCGCGATCGGATCGGGCGGACGACCACCACTACCACCAGTTAGAGCTGCGAGAGGCCGGGGCCGCGGTAGAAGACGATGTGCAGCTCGTACAACAACTAGAGCAGCACCTATGGAGCCACCAACTGCTCCAGCTCAGGAGCATATACCAGATGTGGTTGAGCCGGTGGGACCAGCTCAGGCACCAGTTGTGCCCATTGTGATTCCAAGCCTTCAGAGGGTTTTGGCCCAGATATTGACTGTATGCACTAGCCTTGCTCAGGTGGTTTCAGTTCCGGACGCACAAGCCACTTCTCAAGCCGGGGAGGTGCTCAGACTCCCGCCGCCCGTACTCGAGACTAGGGAGTTCAGGGATTTTAGACACAGGGGGTACTACCAGCCCAACTGGTTACAGCTGCTCAGGCCCAGGTTGGTCCACCTATAAGTGAAGAGGAGCATAAGAGACTAGAGGGGTTTGGGAGGCTCGGGCCTCCAAAGTTCAGTGGGGCTGAGTCAGAGGATGCTCAGGATTTCTTAGACAGGTGCCAGCGGATCCTTCGCACGGCGGGTATTCTAGAGACTAGTGGAGTCTCATTTACTACTTTTCAACTATCGAGGGCAACCTTCAGATGGTGGGTGACCTAGGACTTGAGCAGGCCAGTCGGTGTTGCACCACTTACGTGGTATGGGTTATCAGTTCTCTTCTTAGAGAAGTTTGTTCCACATACCCGCATGGAGGAGTTGCGTAGGCAATTTGAGTAGCCATGCCAGAAGGGTATGTCAATGACCCAGTATGAGATGAGATTTTCAGAGTTGGCTCGTCACGTGATCTGGTTGGTTCCCATAGAGAGGGAGAGGATTAGGAGGTTCATTGATGGCCTCAACTATAGACTGCGCTTCATCATGACTCAGGAGATTGCATCAGGTGCTAGGTTCGACGAGGTGGTTGATATTGCTAGGCGTCTATAGCAGGTTCGTAGTCAGGAGCGTGAGGAGAGGAAGGCCAAGAGGCCTCGTGGTTTGGGTGGTTTTAACAGTTCCTCATCTAGAGGACAGTCCCACCACAGCAGGGGTCATCCTCATAGGCCCACTCAGATGGCTCATACGATTCATTATGGTGCGTCGGCTAGCCATGGTTCATTCAATGCTCGTCTGGGTCAGTCATCTCTCAGTGCCCTCCCGGATCAGAGTTCATCTCGTGCTCTATCAGTTCAGGGTTCATCAGTACCAGGTTCTTCTAGCATTTATTATAGTTCTCGGGGTCCAATTCAGTTTCCACCGCCACTAGCGGATCGGGGTTGCTTCGAGTGTGGAGAGTTTGGGCATGTGAGGATGTATTGTCCTGTTCTCTTGGGAGGTCCAGTTCAGTAGAGAGGTTAGGTTATGACTTCTTCACCAATTACTTCACCACCCGTTCAACCAACTCGGGGTGGGGCTCAGGTAGCTAGAGGTCGCCCTAGCGGGGGAGGCCGATCAGGTGTCGGTCAGGCTCGATGCTATGCTTTTCCCGCCAGGCCAGAGGCCATTGCTTCAGACGCAGTGTTCCACAAGGATGCTTCTATATTATTTGACCCTGGTTCCACTTATTTATATATATCATCATATTTTGCTCGTTATTTGGATATGCCTCATGAGTCCTTAATTACACCTGTTCACGAATCTACGCCGGTGAGAGATTCTATTGTTGTAGACCGTGTGTATTGGCCGTGTGTGGGTTGTGGTATTGGAGATAAGAGTTGATCTTTTATTGCCCAGTATGGTTGATTTTGACGTGATTCTGGGCATGGATTGGTTGTCCCCATGTCATGTTATTCTGGATTATCACACTAAGACCGTGACATTAGCGATGTCGGGATTTCCTAGGATTGAGTGGAGAGGTTCTCTGGACTATGTTCCTAGTAGGGTGATCTCATATTTGAGGGCCTAACAAATGGTTGGCAAGGGATGTTTGGCATACTTGGTCTGTTTGAGGGATGTTGGGGCTGATACTCCTACCATTAATTCTGTTCCGGTTGTGCGAGACTTTCTGAATGTGTTTCTTGCAGCCATGTCAGGCATGCCACCTGACATGAACATTGATTTTGGTATTGACTTGGTGCCGGGCACTCAGCCCATTTCTATTCCTCCATATCGTATGACACCGGTAGAGTTGAAGGAATCGAAAGAGCAACTTCAGGAGCTTCTTGATAAGGGGTTCATTAGGCCTAGTGTGTCGTCTTGGGGTGCACCAGTTCTGTTTTTGAAAAAGAAGGATGGTACTATGCGGATGTGCATTGATTATAGACAGTTGAACAAAGTTAGAATTAAGAACAAGTATTATTTGCCGTGCATTGATGACTTATTTGACCAGCTTCAGGGAGCTAGAGTGTTCTCTAAGATTGACTTGAGGTCTGGGTATCACCAGTTGATTATTCGAGACTCTGATATTCTGAAGACGACATTCAGGACCCGCTATGGTCGTTCCTAGTGATGTCTTTTGGGCTGACCAATGCCTTAACAACATTCATGTATCTGATGGACAGTGTATTCCAGCCATATCTCGATTCGTTCGTCATGGTATTTATTGATAATATCCTGGTGTAATCACGTAGCCAGGAGGATCATGCACAACATTTGAGGATTGTACTACAGACGTTAAGGAAGGAGAAGCTTTATCCCAAATTCTCCAAGTGTGAGTTCTGGATCGATTCGATGGCGTTCTTGGGGCACGTGGTATCCAATGAGGGGATCAAGGTATATCCAAAGAAAATTTAGGCGGTTCAGGGTTGGCCCAAACTGTCTTCAGCTACTTAGATTCGGAATTTTCATGGCTTGGCTGGATATTATCGCCGCTTCGTGGAGGGCTTATCATCCATTGCTGCACCTTTGACTAGATTAACCCAGAAGGGTGCCCCATTTAGGTGGTCTGATGAGTGTGATGAGAGCTTTTAGAAGATCAAGACTGCCTTGACCACAACTTCAGTTCTAGTTTTGCCTTTAACATCGGGTTCATTTATAGTGTATTGTGATGCTTCTCAGATTGGTATTGGGTTTGTCTTGATACAGAAGGGTAGAGTGATTGCTTATGCTTCACGCCAATTGAATCCCCATAAGAAGAACTACCACGTTCATGATTTAGAGTTACCAATCATCGTCAATGCATTGAAGATTTGGAGGCATTATCTCTATGACATGTCTAATGAGGTATTTATAGATCATTGGAGTCTACAACACTTGTTCAAGCAAAAGGATCTAAATTTAAGGCAGCAGAGATGGTTGGACCTGTTAAAAGATTATGATATTACCATTTTGTATCATCCCAGAAAGGCCAATGTGGTGGCCGATGCCTTGAGTAGAAAGACAGTGAGAATGGGTAGCCTTGCATATATTCCTGGTTGTGAGAGACCGCTTACATAAGATGTTTAGGCCTTGGCCAATCAGTTCGTGAGGTTAGATGTTTCGGAGCATAGTTGGGTTCTAGCTTGTGTGGTTTCTCAGTCTTCTTTATATGATCGCATCAAAGAGTGTCAGTATGATGACCACCATTTGCTTGTCCTAAATTACACGGTTAAGCACGGTGATTCCAAAGAGGTTTCTATTGGAGATGATGGGGTGTTGCAGATGCAAGGTCGGATTTGTGTGCCCAATATGGGTGGGTTAAGCGAGTTGATTCTTGATAAGGCCCACAGTTCGCGGTATTCCATTCATCCGGGTGCCACAAAGATGTATCAAGACTTAAGGCAGCACTATTGGTGGAGGAGAATGAAGAAATATATAGTGGAGTTTGTAGCTCGGTGGTTGAATTGTCAGCATGTGAAGTACGAGTGTCAGAACCAGGCGGTTTGCTTCAGAGGCTTGAGATTCCTGAGTGGAAATAGGAGCGTATCACTATGGACTTCGTTGTTGGACTCCCACAGACTTAGAAGAAATTTTATGCTATTTGGGTGTTAGTGGACCAGTTGACTAAGTCCACGCATTTTATTCCAGTTGGGACAACTTATTCTTCGGAGCGGTTGTGAGATCTGTATATGTTAGATTGTTCGCCTTCACGGTGTGCCGGTGTCCATTATTTCTGATCAGGGCACGTAGTTCACATCGTAGTTTTGGAGAGCAGTGCAACGAGAGTTAGGCACACGGGTTGAGTTGCGTACTGCATTTCACCCTCAGACAGATGGACAGTCCGAGTGCACCATTCAGATATTGGAGGATATGCCACGCGCTTATGTCATGGATTTTGGGGGTTCTTGGGATCAATTTCTACCGCTTGCAGAGTTTGCCTATAACAACAACTACCAATCGAGTATTCAGATGGCTCTATATAAGGCATTATATGGGAGGTGGTGTCGATCGCCAGTTGGGTGGTTTGAGCCGGGGGAGGCTAGGTTGCTGGGCACGAATCTAGTTCAAGATGCCTTTGAAAAGGTCAAGTTGATTCAAGATCGGCTTCCACGACACAATCTAGATAGAAGAGTTACGCTGATCGGAAGGTTCGTGATATTTCCTTCATGGTGGGAGAGAAGGTATTGCTCAAAGTTTCACCCATGAACGGTGTAATGAGGTTCGGGAAGAACGGCAAGTTCAGTCATCGGTATATTGGCCATTTTGATGTGCTTGAGAGGATTGGAGAGGTGGCCTACAAGCTTGCATTGCCACCTAGTCTATCGAGTGTTCACCAAGTGTTTCATGTTTCCATGCTCCGGAAGTATTTTGGTGATCCGTCTCATGTTTTGGACTTCATCACGGTTCAGTTAGATGGGGATTTGGCTTATGATGTAGAACCGGTAGCCATTTTGGATCGGCAGGTTTGAAAGATAAGATCAAAGAATATAGCTTCAGTGAAAGTACAATGGAGAGGTCAGCCAATCGAGGAGGCTGCTTGGGAGACCGAGCGGGAGATGCGGAGCGACTATCCACACCTATTTGAGACTCCAGGTATGATTTTAGACCCGTTCGAGGATGAACGTTTGTTTAAGAGGGGGAGAATGTAATGACCCGACCGGTCATTTTGAGTATTGTAGCTATGTTCCCCCGTTTATTGCTTATTCTATATTCAATTATGGTTATGTGACTTGTCGGGGTGGTTGGTTTGGTTTCAGGGATGTTTCAGAATGAATTGGGATACTTAGTTCCAAGGTTGGAAGCCTAAGTTGAAAGACTTGATCGGATCTTGAGTTATGAGTAAACGACTCCGGAATAGAGTTTTGATGGTTCCGACTTCCGATATCTTGTATGGTGATCTTGGACTTAAGAGTACGTCTGAATTTTTATTTGGAGGTCCGTAGGTCGTTTTAGCTTGAATTGGCGAAAGTTGGAAAGTTAAAGATTTGGAAAGTTGAGAAGCTTGACCGAGGGTTTACTTTGTTGTTACCAGGCTTGGATTTTGGTTTTGGAAGTCGAAATAGTTCCGTTATGTCATTTATGACTTATGTGCAAAATTTGAGGTCAATTGGAGATGGTTTGGTGTGTTTCGACATTGGTTTTAGAAGTTGGAAGTTTAATAGTTCATTAGGCTTGAATTGGGGTACAATTCATGTTTTTGATGTGATTTGAGGCTTCGACTAAGTTCGTATGATGTTTTAGGATGTTTTGGTATGTTTGGGGTGTCGGGGGCCTCGGGTAAGACTCAGATTGATTGCGGATTGATTTTTGCCTTATGGAGTTGCTGATTTACTGGTGTCTGATTTCCTTTTACGCGATCACGTGAAGGGGATAACGATCGCGTTGGGTTATTTCTGGCAGGAAGGTTTTTGTGCTACGCGTTCGCGAGTTTGTTTACGTAATCGCGGATCTTTAGTTATGTAACAATCCGACCGGTAGTTTTGAGTGTTGTAGCCCCATTCCCCCATTTACTGCTTATTTTATGCTCAATTGTTGTTATGTGACTTGTTGGGTAGTTGGTTCGGTTTCGGGGATGTTTCGGAATGAGTTGAGGCACTTAGTCTCAAGGTTGGAAGCTTACATTGAAAAGGTTAATCGGATATTGACTTATGCATAAGCGACTCTGGAATGGAGCTTCGTCGGTTCCGATAGCTCTGTAGGGTGATTTTGGAGTTAGGAGTGTGTCCGGATAGTGATTTGGAGGTCCGTAATTGATTTAGGCTTGAAATGGCGAAAGTTGGAAAATTAGAAGTTTTGAAAATTGAGAAGTTTGACCGAGAGTTGGCTTTATAGTTACCAGGCTCGGATTTTGGTTCCGGGAGTTGGAGTAGGTCCGTTGTGTCATTTATGACTTGTGTGCAAAATTTGAGGTCAATCGGACTTGATTTGATAGGTTTCAGCGTCGATTGTAGAAGTTAGAAGTTCATATGTTCATTAGGGAGCAGTGCATCGCGAACGCCTGGACTAAGCCGCGTTCACGAAGAGGAAAGGAGGCAGGAGCTGATCACATTCTTTGTTCTATGCGAATGCGTGGGCATGTCCGTGATCGCGTAGGCTTGGGAAGCCTATGCATCGCGTTCGCGTGAGTTTTTTATGCGATCGCATAGAGTAAGTTCTGGGGGAAGTTGGGTTTGTGCCACGTGATCGCGAAGCTTTTCCCGCGATCGCGAAGAAGGGGCATCCGGGCAGACTTAAATATTTCAAAAATGAGGATTTGAGTTTATTTGACAAATTGATTTTGGGAGCTCGGATTGAGGCGACGCTTAGAGAGATTTTCAAGGGAGTGATTGGGATAAGTGATTCTTACTTAGTTTTGGTTAAATTCCATGATTATATCTTTGATTTCATCATCTAACTAGTGATTTGGGTTGAAAAATTGGGGAAATATGGAGAAAACTTCTTAGGCCGCATTTTGGGGATTTGAGCGAGATTTTTGTATCGGATTTGAGTAATTTTGGTATGGTTGGACTCGTGGTTGAATGAGTGTTTGGATTTTATAACTTTTATCGGATTCCGAGACGTGGGCCTGGGGGTTAACTTTTGAGTTGACTTTTTGACTTTTGATTACGAACTTAGCATTTTCATATGGAATTGATTCCTATAGCTTGAGTTGATTGTGTCGAATTGTTTGTGGCTAGATTCGAGGCATTCAGAGGCCGATTCGTGAGGCATGGGCTTGTTGGAGTAGAAATTTGCACGGTTTGAGGTAAGTAACACTTCTAAACTTAGTTATGAGGGTATAAAATCACGAATTATGTGTTATGTAATCGGTGTTGAGGTGACGCACATGCTAGGTGACGGGCGTGTGGGCATACACCGTAGGAATTGTGACTCGATCGATTCTGTGGAACCATATAGTTGAATAATCTTGTTGTTATCTGTATATTCTCCATGTGTTAGAGAAACTGAGTTGCGATTCATGTTAGAAATCATGCTTAGGCTACATGCTGGTACTGTTGGGACCCACAGAGGTCGTGTTGCATGTTGAATTATTTTCTTAATTTGCAATTATGTACTCAGTCACAACTATTATTTTCATATCATATTTCAGTCTCTGTTTCTATTTATTGATACATCATATCATCATTGTTTGGGTTGATTATCATGATTCTTGTGAGCCCTAAAGACTAGAGATGATGATGACTGAGTGACGCCTAGGGCCTGATTGTGAGTGATATTTATGGGATCGGGCTGCACGCCACAGTAGGCTTTATTGATTCATGCCATGATTGGCTTTTTATAGCGCTTGGGTTGGATATGTCCCCTCCGGAGTTTGCACACCCACAGTGAGTGAATGTACTTACTGAGTGCGAGTGCCAGTGTCGAGAGAGAGTGCCGAGCGATTGGGAGGATTGAGTGACTGTGAGGATGGAGTGACTATGAGGAATGAGTGACTGTGAAGAATGAGTGACTGTGGGGATGGAGTGAATGGGAGGATTGAGTGGTTGATACTCTGAGAGTATGCATATGATTTCATCACTGTTTTGTACTTCAGTTGGCATACATAACTGACATGTAGATATTAAGAGGTATCATTTCTTATCTGAGTTGTACTTGACTTATCTTACCTGTTTGGGCTTTATCTGTTAAACTTGAAAGGATGTCTACATTTCTGTATTGTATTTTCGTAATTGAACTGTACCTGTGAGGCTAGTCACTGCTTTCAGCCCAAAAGTTAGACTTGTTACTTACTGAGTTGGTTGTATTCACGCTACACCCTGCACTTCGTATGCAGATTCATGTGCTTCCGGACACAGTGGTTGCTGATCTTAGAGTTTTCAGCCATTCGAAGATTATCGAGGTAGCTGCCTTGGCGTCCGCAGACCTTGACTCTCCTCCCCTATCCCTCAGTTTTATTTATTCAATTCTACTTTCTTAGACAGTGTATCAGACTATGTATTTGTATAGATGCTCATGTACTTAGTGACACCCGGGTTTCGGGAATTTCTGTATTGAGCTGTGACGTTTTCATTCAGTTTTATGAGACTTTTACTTACTTAAGCTTATTTTCGTATAATTTAAATTTTAATATATTGGTATGTGTGAGTTGTCGGCTTGCCTAGTATCATGATAGGTGCTATCACGACACTTGAGATTTTAGGTCGTAACAGGTTAGTTGTGAATGGCGAACGCGGGTGATGGGGAGCGTCCACGAAGAAGGAAGGGGAGGTCAGGGAAGTCCACGCCTTTGTTCTTCACAATAATGTGTCTGAGTTCGCGATCGCGTAGGTTTGAGTTATTGAGCATCGCGTTCGCGGCTGTGTGTCTGCATTCGAGTAGTCCATTTCTTTAGGGCAGTAAGCTTTGTTCTTCGTGATAGCGAGGGAATTTCCGAGATCACGAAGGGGAACACCTGGGCAGATTATTTAATTTAAAAAACGAGGGTTAGAGTATTATTTCACATATGGACTTGGGAAGCTTGGCTAGGGCGACATTTGAGAGGGATTTCACTACAAATCAAGAGGTAAGCCATTTTTGATCACTTTTGTCCAATAATATTGAATGCCATTGATTTATACACCTAGATTATGTGTTTTTAAAAGGTGTTATTTGGGGAAAATTTGGACTAGGGATTGGAGAGTAAGATTTGGAGATTTGAGGGTCGATTTGTGTTCGGAATTAGATGATTTTGGTATGGTTGGACTCGTTATTGAATGGGTGTTCGGATTTTATAAATTTTATCGGGTTCTAAGCCGTTGGCCTGAGGTTGACTTTTTGAATTTGGTTAAAGAACTTAGCTTTATCATATGGAGTCAATTCCTATAGCTTGTATTGATTTTATTAAGTTATTTGTGACTAGATTCGAGTCATTCAGAGGACGATTCGCGAGGTAAGGGCTTGTTGGAGTTGTAATTTGCGCGATTTGAGGTAAGTAACACTTCTAAACTTGGTACTAAGGGTATGAATCCCTGGATTACATGTTATATGATTGGTGTTGAGGTGACGCAAATGCTAGGTGATGGGTGTGTGGACATGCACCGTGGTAATCATTACTCAGTCGATTCTGTGGTACTGTGTAGTTACCTAATCCTGTTTCTATCCATATAACTTCTACGTGTTAGAGTAATTGAGCTGTGATTCATGTTAGAAATCCTGTTTAGGCTAAGTGCTTATTCTGTTGGGACCTACCGAGGTCATTACTGCTATTGAGTTAATTGCTTAAGTTACCATTCTGTACTCAATCATATTTATTCATTTATATATCATATCTCAGTCTCTGTTATCCTTCACTATTACATCATGTTATCATTGTTTGGGCTGAGTGACATGAGATATTGGAGCCCGTGAGACTGAAAAGATTGATGACTGAGTTGGGGCCTGAGAGCCGTGTTGTGAGTGATATTGTGGATCGAGCTGCACACCACAGCATGTCATATTGGCTCTCTCTCTCTCTCTCTCTCTCTCTCTCTCTCTCTCTCTCTCTCTATATATATATATATATATATATATATATATATATATATATATATATATATATATATATTATGGATCGGGTTGCACGTCACAACATGCCTTATAGGCTTTATCTATTATTGTGGGATCGGGCTGCACAACGCAGCATGTCATATTGGCTTTATATTAGTGCTTGGGCAGGATCCGTCCCTCCGAAGTCTGACATACCAATAATAAGCACAGTTACTGTACAATGCTGAGTGATTGAGTGTGATGAGTGAGAGTTGAGGCAGACAGATTGAGTACTCTGAGAATGTGAGTACTTGAGACTATCACCATGATGCATTGCATTTGACATACATATTTGACATGTAGGTATAGAGATGTAATATTCCTCATGCTAACTGTACTTGGCATATTTTATCAGTGTTAAACTTAAGTTGTTGAACTCGAAAGCATGCCTAAATTTATATATTGTGTGCAAGTTGCTTATGGAAGTTTCTCTCAGTTCTTACTGTCATTTCTCTATTATATCTGTAGTGTCATTATCTTGATTTTGACTATATCTTTCTGGGCTCGTCATTGCTTTAAGCCCAAGGTTAGTCTTGTTATATTGAGCATATTGGGTTGGTTGTACTCATACTACACTCTGCACTTCGTGTGCAGATCCAGCTACATCTGGACACGGCGGTTGCTAGATGATCTTCTTGTAGTCGATTGCAAGCTGTCCACACCGACTCTTATATATATATATATATATCTGAAATACAAAACTAAAATCAGCAAATGAATAGCCCAGACTAATAATCTCCAAAGAGCTTGTTAATACATCATTGCATTATCAAGTATTAAATTAAGTAGTAACAAGGTTCAATTTGTTTGAAAGGGAGAGATTCACTTCGTCGGCTCTTGAACTATTACTATATTCCTTATGGCTTGCTAAGAATACTTGGAAGTACTCAAACAGAGAAATGAGCTCAAGATTTCCAAAGTGTTTACATTTCACAAATTTTTATACCAAATGATCTTTCAAACGATATACTCTATTCAAACATTTTATTCATTAAACAATACAATACAATATCATATAAGCGTATGTCTTGCTAATTTGTTTGATCATAATATGAGGCACTACTCACGAAAGTGGAGGTTGAAACTTGAAAGTAAGTATGTCGGGAAAGATCTTAACAACAGATAAAGGCACTCACAGAAAACTTACGTCGACCTCAAACTTGCCGCAGGTTCCAATTGTTTCTATTCTTATCTTTAAAGGTACTACTAATACTTTCAGCAACATTTGAAAACATACTTAAAAATCTTATTGGGCAGGTCGATTCGTGTAATTTTTTTATTGTGTTCGATTTTCCTCCTTAGTGTTGCTTCTCCGTGGATGAATAGGTAGCACATATTGAGTTTTTTTTTTTATGATATACGGAGAATGTTTAAAAGGAACGAATGGAGTTTTTATTCTCAGAACTTCTCACGCTTTTCTGCTGGAGGCTGAGGCAATATATTGTAATGGATACACTTAAAAAATAGTTTGAGTGATCCTCGTACTATTTCAAAAGCCAGAGAAATTTCAGTTCTCTTGGGTTAGTGGGATTGCAATAAACTAATAATACAACAAATAAATAAGTATCTTAAACAAGATGGCATTAATTTTCATATGATTTTGGTCCTCTTACGCTCATTAAGAGCAATCTAAGACAGTTTCTTTCTTCTTGGGTTAGATGACATGTTACAACTCGGCTAATAGCATGTCATTGTTGGCGACATGATCATATTTTATAAGTTGTTGACCATACATAGTATTCTGAAAATTCTCGATATAATAATTTTAAATTTATAACATCTTTGTTTTCCCTATTCATTGTAAAAAATTCATTTAATATTATTTTTTTAATCACATGATTATTTACAAATGATACATCTTTTCTTTGATGTAGAAAAATCTAGTGGACCTGAAATTTATTCAACAAAAACAAATTATAAAATCATCCTTAGTTCTCACAAGAGTGGGATATAAAAGTTCACTTTAAGATAAGGGTGGCATGTGGGCCGGTTAGGACCGGGACCGGCCCAAGACCGCAAGCCCACATGGGCGGTGGGTCTAAACGGTCCTAACCGGATAGGACCGGGACCGTGGGGTGGTGGGCCGGTCTTAAAGGGGAGGCCCGCGAGACCGGGACCGGCTGAGAAGTGGGCTGGTTCAAGCGGTCCTAAATGGGCCCAACGGATAATATTTTTTTTAAAAAATATTTGACCGTTTGGTCTGCCAAAATAGCCGTTGGCTATTTGCAAAATAGCCATTTAACCCCCCAAATTTTGTTTTAACCCCAAACTTTTTATAATTATATTTTTTCCCTATTTTCAACTATAAATACCCCCTCATTCTTTCATTTTTCTCACAAAATCATCAATCTCTCTCAATCTCTCTCTATTATTCTTCTATAATTGCTTACTTAATTGTTACAATTTGTGCAAAACTGTGAAGTTGGTGAATTGAAATCTTCAAGTCTTCAACGATAATTATTTTTCAACAAGTTGTTCGTCAATTCGGTAAACTCGTTCCAACTCTTAAGTTTTAATATTATAGTTTTGTTTGTTTTATTTACTTTACTTGATTAATTAAGATGGCTTATTCCCTAAAAAAATATTTAGTAAAAATAAGAAAAAATCCAAGAGTGGTGAATCTAGTGGCCAATATGTTCCTCCTCCACTTCCCCCGGCTCCCCAGCCGAAACCTGTTACCCGTCCTACACCTGCTATTCTTGATAGCGATAATAGTTTATTACAATTTACCGAGAGTCAATTGTGCCATAATATTGCACCCAGTGAACAATTAAACCATGAATATATGAATGCTATTTATGGTAATCTAACTATTGATGAAAATAATGATGAAGAAATAGATTTTGCTGAAACGCAACCGGATAAAGATACACCCACTAGTCCTGCTCCTGAAGTTAACCCAACTAATAATAATCCAAATGATCCCCTGTCTGACCCTCATATTACTGCCCCTACTTTTTCTAGACAACCTTCTAAACGGGCAGAAACATCTCTTGTTTGGCCATTTTTTTACTCAACTAAGAGAAAAAAATAGGGCTAAGTGTAAAACTTGTGGCAAAGAGTTAGTTTTTAAATATGTTGGAAGTCGGGGGGAGGGGGGACGGAAAGTTTGACTAGACACATATTGCTACATCCTCAAGAAAAAGCTAGATATTTTCGTATAAAAGTTTTGGCCGAGGGGATAAGTGCACCTAGTCAGGCTGACCTTAGTACCGGGTCAAATCAATTTCAACTGGGAATTAACACTGTTACCGGTGGTATTTTATATTATGATCCAAAAAATGATCGGGAAGAATTGGCAAAAATGGTTACTATTATGTGCTTACCCTATAGTTTTTCTTCTAACCCTCACTTTGTGCATTATATTAGAAAAGTTTATAATCCTACTTATAAAGGTTTTCCTCGCACAACCGTAAAGAGTGATATTTATAAATATAAACATGAATATGAACAATATTTACGCTATTTATTTACTCATATAAATTGTCGTGTTGCTATTACAACTGATATTGGTAGAAGTGGTAATGACTGTGATTACCTTACTGTTACCAGTCATTGGATTGATGAGGATTGGATAATGCAAAAGCGCATTATTGCTTATAGAATAATTAATTCACGTCACACAGGGCAGTTTATTTCTAGCACGATTATGGATATTTGTAGATATTTTTGCATTAGTGATAAAATAATGTCAGTTTTAATGAATAATGCTACTAGTAACATAAATGTTGTAGTCTTGCTTACCACTACACTAAGTCCTGCATTTAGTAACATTTTTCATGTTAGATGTATTTGTCATATTTACCATTTAATTATGGGTGATGGTATGCGAATTTTAAATGTTGAAATTGAAAAGGTTAAAATGGCTCTTAATTGGCTTTTTTATTCAAACCGTAGAAGTAGACTTAGAGAATATTTTAAAAGATGCGATGAATTTGGCCTAAGAGAAAGAAAGGTTCCTAAACCTTGTCCAACTAGATGGAATTACATGTATGAAAGTTTAGTTGTTGCATATGAATATAGAAACCCCATAAACTCAACGTTTAATGCTCATGTAAGTGATGATGATGAGCACCTTACAAATGCGGATT